>NC_143033.1:27500-35000 GCF_057628025.1 Oncorhynchus mykiss | reverse complement strand
GATCGGTTGTCCAGGCTAAGTACGGCGGGGTAAGGGATCCCCCCAGGGGAATTATTCCGTGGGATCCAATTCTCCGCCAGACATTATCTGGGCACCCCAGGGATTACACGGCCAATGCGAGTCCTCCAGCCGCAGCGCCTCACCCAAAGCCCCTGTTTTGGAAGATTTAACTGCCCCAGCCCGCTAGGACCACCCACGCGCTACTGAACATACTGCCAATCCAATTCTAAACTGGGGTAGATAGTCGTTCAGCGCGTTACGTGACTCTCCCGTATGTAATGGGGCTAGGAAGGTTGAGCCGATTGGTCTGCCAACAGAACCCCGAGAGGTCCCGAAGGAGTCCGGTCTATCCATATCCTCCTGTCTTCTTGCTTGGTGTATGGAAGGGCCTAATTGCTTAGGGCGTAATCGCTGCGGGGGAGTCGCCAAGGTCGGGGTCCCCAGAGTAGTTGGAGAAAAAAGGTTCTCGTCCGTTGGGGGTGCTGGTGGGTGTCTCCAAAAAATATTTTAGAAGAGTGGTAGGTTGGTGAAGGTTTTTTGTTTAAATTTGGTCTATTTGTGTTCTATTTTATTGTTTCTTTCTGTCAAGGGTCCATGGTCATGGTAACCCCTACTTCCAGAAACAAAAAAAGAAAAAAGAAAAAATCATATAGATATAATTTTTTTTTTTTTTTTTTTTTTTTTTTATTTTTTTTTTTTATTTTTTATTTTTATTTTTTTTTTGAGAGTCCGTGGTCACGGTAACTCTATAGTGTTTAGTAAAAGTGGCTCAAGGAAAGTATATTGAGAGTCCATGGTCATGGTAACTCTATGGTGCTAGTAAAGTAGCTATAGGAAAGTTATATTGAGAGTCCATGGTCATGGTAACTCTATGGTGCTATTGGAAGTCTGTTTTTGTGGTCTTAATGACCCCCTGTCTTTTGTATGGGATGTGGGGTGTGTAAGGTGCAGGTGCAGTGTATGTCCAGATGTTCCTCCGCTGTACTGGAAGCCTCAGTGGTGGTCCAGCCCGTGGTAGTGGTGTTGGTCCTGGAGGGTTTTTTTTTTTTTTTTTTTTTTTTTTTTTTTTTTTTTTTTTTTTTTTAGGGGGGTCCATCCTAGGTCCGTGAGTCTCGGTTTTATTTTTTGAATTCTTCGTTGTGGTTGTTATTTTTGGAAGTGGCTGTTGATTAAGGAATCCTTAAGATTTTTGTTAGGGTTAGGGTTAGGGTTAGGGTTAGGGTTAGGGTTAGGTTTAGGGTTAGGTTTAGGTTTAGGTTTAGGTTTAGGGTTAGGGTTAGGGTTAGGGTTAGGGTTAGGGGTTAGGGTTAGGGTTAGGGTTAGGGTTAGGGTTAGGTTGTCTAGTTTTGAGTCGGTTGATCCACTTCCATCTCTGACACGTGGAAGCCGAAGGGGGGGAAGGGAGGGGTGTGCACTCCACACATGTGCGCGCGGTCCGGGTGGGTCCGGGCGCGGCCGGCCAAAGTAGTAGGCCCCATGGTTGCCCACTTGTAGATTAACCCGTTGGTTGGGTTAAAAGACTGTCTGTCAGTAGGTTTTAGGTTTAGGTATAGTTTTAAGAGTGGTTAAGGTTAGGGTTAAGGTTAGGGTAAGGTATAGTTTTTTAGAATGGTTAAGGTTAGGTTTAGGTAAGGGTTAGGGTTAAGGTTAGGGTTAGGGTTAGGGTTAGGGTTTAGGGTTAGGGTTAGGGTTAGGTAAGGGTTTTTTAGAGTGGTTAAGGTTAGAGTTAGGTTTAGGGTTAAGGCTAGGTATAGTATTTCAGAATGGTTTAGGTAAGTCTGTCAACTCAACTTAGGATCAGGCAAAACCCTTGAGTTGCGTACCTTATGCAGGTCCGGTCCTCGGTTGGTTGCCATGTGTCCATGTCGAGTGGTATGGTCATGATGTCTTGGTCCGCTATGTCAACGGAAGTGGAAAGCATAGTGCAACTTAGGAGTTTACTCTCTTTCGGATCCTTCTTTTTTTAGCTCCATGTTGTCTATGTATTTACTTCAGTGTTCGTCAGTCTTTGGTCCTGGATGTTTTCAATCATGTGTGTAATTAGGAGTTATTCCCTTCCAGGATCCTAATTCCAAATTAACCCATGTCTAGTCAAATCCAGCTGGTCTGTATGGGTATACTCGGCGTAGGATCAGGCAAAACCATCGAGTTGCGTACCTTATGCAGGTCCGGACCTCAGTCGGTTGCCATGTGTCCCTGTCAAGTGGTCAGTCTTTAAACTACCCTTGGAGTTTCGTCCTGTGTTTCGGTAGGTGTATGGAGGGTTTAGGAACCGGCAAACCCTCTCTGGCTTACGTATGAAACGTCCGGCAGTAGTAGAAGTTAATTGGGTGTTTCTATCCCCACCATCTCAGTCGTAAGTGATTCAGTGGTTTTGGGTGATAGTGACCAGTGAAGTTACTCCCTTCCAGGATCGTAACGTTTCCAGAGGTATATCCTCCCTAGACAGTGAATTTGTTCGTAGTCCAGGTCAAACAAGTGGATCGGTTGTCCAGGCTAAGTACGGCGGGGTAAGGGATCCTCCCAGGGGAATTATTCCGTGGGATCCAATTCTCCGCCAGACATTATCTGGGCACCCCAGGGATTACACGGCCAATGCGAGTCCTCCAGCCGCAGCGCCTGACCCAAAAGCCCCTCTTTTCGAGGACTTAACTGCCCCAACCCGCTAGGACCACCCATGCGCTACTGGACATACTGCCAATCCAATTCTAAACTGGGGTAGATAGTCGTCCAGCGCGTTACGTGAGTCTCCCGTGTGTAAAGGGGCTGGGAGGGTTGAGCCGATTGGTCTGCCAACAGAACCCCGAGAGGTCCCGAAGGAGTCCGGTCTATCCATATCCTCCTGTCTTCTTGCTTGGTGTATGGAAGGGCCTAATTGCTTAGGGTGTAATCGCTGCGGGGGAGTCGCCAAGGTCGGGGTCCCCAGAGTAGTTGGAGAAAAAAGGTTCTCGTCCGTTGGGGGTGCTGGTGGGTGTCTCCAAAAAATATTTTAGAAGGATGGTAGGTTGGTGAAGGTTTTTTTTGTTTAAATTTGGTCTATTTGTGTTCTATTTTATTGTTTCTTTCCGTCAAGGGTCCATGGTCATGGTAACCCTTACTTCCAGAAAGAAAAAAGAAAAAAATCATATAGATTTTTTTTTTTTTTTTTTTTTTTTTTTTTTTTTTTTAAGAGTCCGTGGTCACGGTAACTCTATAGTGTTTAGTAAAGTGGCTCAAGGAAAGTATTATTGAGAGTCCATGGTCATGGTAACTCTATGGTGCTAGTAAAGTAGCTACAGGAAAGTTATATTGAGAGTCCATGGTCATGGTAACTCTATGGTGCTATTGGAAGTCTGTTTTTGTGGTCTTAATGACCCCCTGTCTTTTGTATGGGATGTGGGGTGTGTAAGGTGCAGGTGCAGTGTATGTCCAGATGTTCCTCCGTTGTACTGGAAGCCTCAGTGGTGGTCCAGCCCGTGGTAGTGGTGTTGGTCCTGGAGGGTTATTTTTGGGAGGTCCATCCTAGGTTCGTGAGTCTCGGTTGTATTTTTTGAGTTCTTCGTTGTGGTTGTTATTTTTGGAAGTGGCTGTTGATTAAGGAATCCTTAAGATTTTTGTTCCTTCTGAATGCCAGGATGGGGGTGTGGAGAGGGAGTAGTTTTTTGGATTTGAGACATCATTTTTTTGGGGGGATGCGAGTAGCCACTCGGAAGCTGGGTGAGTTGTATGGTGGGGGTAGGCCATCAGGTATGGTGGGGTTGATCCGCTTCTAGGGAGAGTTCTTTTGACATCGGTTCCCGTGGGAAGTGGTGTTGGTCCTCGAGGGGTTTGGGAGGTCCGTCCGTGGGTCCCGGAGAGATTCTTTGGTTCCTTTGTTGTGGTCTTTGGGAGGCCAGGATCGGTGTGTGAAGAGGGAGTAGTTATTTTGGCCGTAGTCTCTTCTGGATGTGGGTTACCACCCGGTAGCTTGGTGAGTTGTATGGTGGAAGTGGGCCATCGGGTGTGGTAGGGTTGGGCCTCTATCTTGGGAGAGTTCCTTTAACATTGGTTCTTGTGGGTCTTGGGTTGGTGAGACCAGGTTGTCCCGTTTTTTTCAGAGTGGTAGTGGTTAGGGTCTGGTGTTCCAAACGGTTTCTTATATTTTGCTGTGGTATTGTTCCACCTGTGGAGGCATTAACCCTGCGGTACTGGATCGGTGAGGGCTTCGCCTTTCGCTGTGTTTTGCTGCTGGATGGAGCAGGTGGGTTGATCCGGTCCGTGGGGTTTCTGGAGGGGGACAGAGCACGGGGTCAGGGTCCACAAATCGATAGCTATTGTTGGGTTGTAGGAAGTTTATGGTGTTTTTGGATTTTCCTGCAGCGTCTTTAGTGTTCGTAAAGGTGGTTTGGTTTTGGGGCCCTCTGGTCCTGTGTGGGGGACAGTCCTCTGGGGTGTCCACGTCCTATCTCTCCACTGGATTGGTGAGAGCTTCGCCTTTTGGCTGGGTTTGCTGTTTTGATGGAGTGGGTGGGTTAATCCGGTCCGTGGAGTTTCTGGAGGGGGACAAAGCACTGAGTCAGGGTCCAGGAATGGATAGCTTCTGTTGTGGTGAAGGAAGTTGGTGTTCTTTGAGTTCCCCGCAGAGTCTAAGTGCTCATAAAGGTGGTTCGGTACTGGTGCCCTCTGGTCCTATGTGGGGGACCGTCCTCTGGGGTGTCCACGTCCTATTTCTCCATCCTATGGTGTGGTGAGCGGTGGTGGTATTCTGTTTGAAGAGGTGACCTGTTTGGTAGGTTTGAGGCATGTCCTTCTCGAGGGGCTAGGTGTCTAGAAGGTCCTGGATTCCCATCATGTTGGATTGGCTGTGGGTTTGGTTGCCTGCTGGGGATGTCATCCAATGTTTCTGTCCAGCAATCCCATGAATGATGGTGTTGACTGGGAAGAGTATGTGGAGATAGACGGTTGTGGAGTTATAACCTGTTCCTGCTGATTATCATTCCATACCACCCAGGTCTGGGTATGGGATGGAGATGAAAATGCAGAGGCCACCTTAACACTCTGCCTCTGCTCCGTTCCCTCAATCACCCTGGTCAGGGTATGATGTGGGGGAAGGTTAGGAGGGTTTGTGTTGCCCAAAAGGAGCCCTTCCCTATGTCAACCTTATGAGGGTATGACCGGGTCTCTGGGTCCTCTGGTATGGTGGGGGTTTGGCCGCTTTTTTAGAAGGGTTTCTTTGTTCTCGGTTCCGGTTGGTCTTGGGTTTGTGAGGCCGGGTTGTCCTGTGTGGTCGGGGTTGTAGTGGTGGGTGCCTGTTGTGCCATTTGTTGAAGCCTGAAAAAAAGACGTTATGTTAGGCGAAGTCGACGTTCCTACAATGAGACTAGGTTGCCAGTCGAAACTTTTTTCGGCTGGCCCCTCTGAGCGTCTCTTCTTAAAAGGTGTAGAGGGTCTAAGTGATTATCTATGCCCCGTCGAAATTTTTGGGCCCGGTTTGTAGGTGGAGTAGGGGGTCTGGGTTGCCATCAGAGTGCCCGGGGTCCTTGTTGTCTCGTAGATCATCCGTTGTAGTGTGTCCCTGTGTAAAACTCAAAATAAGGGTAAGAGAAAAGTACAAATGAAAATGGGTAGCCAAAAGGAGATACCCCCGAAGTCCGTGTGGAATCTGCCTTCCTTACAGCATCACAGCGGATCTAGGGGTAGCCCAGCCACGACGCGTTTCTGCCTTGCTCGGCTTCATCAGGTGGCAGGGAGGAGAAAAGAAAGGTGCAAAAATAGGTGCACTTGGTCGTAGTACGGTAAAAAAGGCCGTATTTTGGACCAGGGAAAATGGGGTGTGTGTGTGGGTATATGTGTAGTTGAGGCTCGACGGTCTTGGAGGTCTATGAAGGTCCGTTGAAAAAAGGCCAAAAAGGGCGTTGATTCTCTGGGAGGTGGGTTCCGTGATGTAGGAGTACCTAGATTAGGGGAGGAATCGCAAGGATTTAAAAGCGGCTCGGAGTGGTCTAGATTCAGGGTGTAGCATGAAGCTATTTAGGGTCCTTTTGTTCCAAAGGGAGTAGAAGGATATTCGTGGGGAGTGTGGAGTACCAGCTGGCGGCTTGGTCCAGGTGAGGTGTATCCATGGTGTAGCATGGAGCTGGGGTCTGGTCTTTCAGTTGGAGTAGTCATCTTGGGTGCAGTTCTTTGGTAGAGGTCCAGCTTGTGTCTTCTCCAGGTGAAGTGTCTTCAAAAGATGTTCAGGTAGAATGGTACTGAGGCTGAGGGAAGCTCCTCTTTTATAGGAAATGAGGGGGGTGTGGTTTTGCCAGGTGTCGAATCCGATTGGTGCATGAGGTGTGCATGCGGTGTTCATGTGAGAGAAACGACCGTGGCTTGTCCAATGAGATCGCTTGGCTTTTGGGGAGAGGCGTCTAGTAGTCTGTTATGTGATGAAAAGGCCTCCTTCGTTGATTCCAATGGGGAATTTGTATAGGAGAAGTAGACACTTTGCTTTTGGGGTGCTGTTTGGGTTGTGGGTGTCCGAGAGGTGCCAGGTGAATTTTAAGTAAGACTAGAAGTCCTAGGGGTCAAGAGGAGCCATACGTGGAGTTCCTGTGATTTGTAGAAGTATGATAGATCCTTCTGTAAAAAGTGTGTGTTTGACCTTTGTGTCACCATTGACTTGTGTGTTAGCGTTGGGAGCGGTCTGCTCTGGTAGGGGGTTTGAGGTTGGGAATACCCGAAGGTAAGGTTCTGTGGGTCCAGGAAAGGTAGAGGATAGAGTGGACATCTGTGGGTTCCTGTAGAATTTTTAGTTGGGGTTCTAGGTGACCCATAGGTCTGGTTATAGGTCTTTGAATGTGGTTGAGTTATTTTTTCCTCCGATTTTTGTGGAGTCACGTTTACTCATATGTAATAAGGTGCGATGTGCAGGGAAGAGTAGTAGCCGTGGTTCTTTGGTCTTTTTGTGGTATTAGAGGGCTTGAACTTTGTTTCTTAATTGAGGGATAGTTGCAGGTAGTGTTACTAGGGGGGTGTTTCTTTTTCCTCGGATCGAGAATGGTGTTGTTTATATCTTTTTCGTTGGTGCCTATTTAGCGGAGTTTTAGCTTTGATCGCGTTCCTGTCCACTTGGGTTCCCGGATATGCGGTAGATTTGGCCGTTTTGCTGTGTTCAAGTCCACTTGGAGTATGGGATGTACGGGTCCGAAAAAACTTTTTATGCTGTTTCCAGTGATGTGTGTCCTCCGGAGTTGATGCAACCTGTCCTGTGGGGGATACTTCCCTGGGGGGGGGGGGGGGGGGGGGGGGGGGGGTCCAGTGTTGAATATGGGTGTTTAGTTGTGTGAGAGAGGTTTTTGATCCAGATGGGTGGTTTTTAGGTGGTTCCTTTTTGGTTGTCCCATGTATGTACCTGTGATGTACAGTTGACAGGCATTCCTGGTTGAGGCTTGTAGTGTGGGTGGGTCTCCTATGGGTGGGGGTCTTACCTGGGTTTTTGGTGTGTTTGTGTATGGTGCAGAGGTGTGAGTGGGGTGGACCTATTTTATAATTTTGTTTCTT
>NC_143033.1:0-20000 GCF_057628025.1 Oncorhynchus mykiss | reverse complement strand
TGTTGTGGTCTTTGGGAGGCCAGGATCGGTGTGTGAAGAGGGAGTAGTTATTTTGGCCGTAGTCTCTTCTGGATGTGGGTTACCACCCGGTAGCTTGGTGAGTTGTATGGTGGAAGTGGGCCATCGGGTGTGGTAGGGTTGGGCCTCTATCTTGGGAGAGTTCCTTTAACATTGGTTCTTGTGGGTCTTGGGTTGATGAGACCAGGTTGTCCCGTTTTTTTCAGAGTGGTAGTGGTTAGGGTCTGGTGTTCCAAACGGTTTCTTATATTTTGCTGTGGTATTGTTCCACCTGTGGAGGCATTAACCCTGCGGTACTGGATCGGTGAGGGCTTCGCCTTTCGCTGTGTTTTGCTGCTGGATGGAGCAGGTGGGTTGATCCGGTCCGTGGGGTTTCTGGAGGGGGACAGAGCACGGGGTCAGGGTCCACAAATCGATAGCTATTGTTGGGTTGTAGGAAGTTTATGGTGTTTTTGGATTTTCCTGCAGCGTCTTTAGTGTTCGTAAAGGTGGTTTGGTTTTGGGGCCCTCTGGTCCTGTGTGGGGGACCGTCCTCTGGGGTGTCCACGTCCTATCTCTCCACTGGATTGGTGAGAGCTTCGCCTTTTGGCTGGGTTTGCTGTTTTGATGGAGTGGGTGGGTTAATCCGGTCCGTGGAGTTTCTGGAGGGGGACAAAGCACGGAGTCAGGGTCCAGGAATGGATAGCTTCTGTTGTGGTGAAGGAAGTTGGTGTTCTTTGAGTTCCCCGCAGAGTCTAAGTGCTCATAAAGGTGGTTCGGTACTGGTGCCCTCTGGTCCTATGTGGGGGACCGTCCTCTGGGGTGTCCACGTCCTATCTCTCCATCCTATGGTGTGGTGAGCGGTGGTGGTATTCTGTTTGAAGAGGTGACCTGTTTGGTAGGTTTGAGGCATGTCCTTCTCGAGGGGCTAGGTGTCTAGAAGGTTCTGGATCCCCATCATGTTGGATTGGCTGTGGGTTTGGTTGCCTGCTGGGGATGTCATCCAATGGTTCCGTCCAGCAATACCATGAATGATGGTGTTGACTGGGAAGAGTATGTGGAGATAGACGGTTGTGGAGTTATAACCTGTTCCTGCTGATTATCATTCCATACCACCCAGGTCTGGGTATGGGATGGAGATGAAAATGCAGAGGCCACCTTAACACTCTGCCTCTGCTCCGTTCCCTCAATCACCCTGGTCAGGGTATGATGTGGGGGAAGGTTAGGAGGGTTTGTGTTGCCCAAAAGGAGCCCTTCCCTATGTCAACCTTATGAGGGTATGACCGGGTCTCTGGGTCCTCTGGTATGGTGGGGGTTTGGCCGCTTTTTTAGAAGGGTTTCTTTGTTCTCGGTTCCGGTTGGTCTTGGGTTTGTGAGGCCGGGTTGTCCTGTGTGGTCGGGGTTGTAGTGGTGGGAGCCTGTTGTGCCATTTGTTGAAGCCTGAAAAAAAGACGTTATGTTAGGCGAAGTCGACGTTCCTACAATGAGACTAGGTTGCCAGTCGAAACTTTTTTCGGCTGGCCCCTCTGAGCGTCTCTTCTTAAAAGGTGTAGAGGGTCTAAGTGATTATCTATGCCCCGTCGAAATTTTTTGGGCCCGGTTTGTAGGTGGAGTAGGGGGTCTGGGTTGCCATCAGAGTGCCCGGGGTCCTTGTTGTCTCGTAGATCATCCGTAGTAGTGTGTCCCTGTGTAAAACTCAAAATAAGGGTAAGAGAAAAGTACAAATGAAAATAGGTAGCCAAAAGGAGATACCCCCGAAGTCCGTGTGGAATCTGCCTTCCTTACAGCATCACAACGGATCTAGGGGTAGCCCAGCCACGACGCGTTTCTGCCTTGCTCGGCTTCATCAGGTGGCAGGGAGGAGAAAAGAAAGGTGCAAAAATAGGTGCACTTGGTCGTAGTACGGTAAAAAAAGCCGTATTTTGGACCAGGGAAAATGGGGTGTGTGTGTAGGTATATGTGTAGTTGAGGCTCGACGGTCTTGGAGGTCTATGAAGGTCCGTTGAAAAAAGGCCAAAAAGGGCGTTGATTCTCTGGGAGGTGGGTTCCGTGATGTAGGAGTACCTAGATTTAGGGGAGGAATCGCAAGGATTTAAAAGCGGCTCGGAGTGGTCCAGATTCAGGGTGTAGCATGAAGCTATTTAGGGGCCTTTTGTTCAAAAGGGAGTAGAAGGATATTCGTGGGGAGTGTGGAGTACCAGCTGGTGGCTTGGTCCAGGTGAGGTGTATCCATGGTGTAGCATGGAGCTGGGGTCTGGTCTTTCAGTTGGAGTAGTCATCTTGGGTGCAGTTCTTTGGTAGAGGTCCAGCTTGTGTCTTCTCCAGGTGAAGTGTCTTCAAAAGATGTTCAGGCAGAGTGGTACTGAGGCTGAGGGAAGCTCCTCTTTTATAGGAAATGAGGGGGGTGTGGTTTTGCCAGGTGTCGAATCCGATTGGTGCATGAGGTGTGCATGCGGTGTTCATGTGAGAGGAACGACCGTGGCTTGTCCAATGAGATCGCTTGGCTTTTGGGGAGAGGCGTCTAGTAGTCTGTTATGTGATGGAAAGGCCTCCGTCGTTGATTCCAATGGGGAATTTGTATAGGAGAAGTAGACACTTTGCTTTTGGGGTGCTGTTTGGGTTGTGGGTGTCCGAGAGGTGCCAGGTGAATTTTAAGTAAGACTAGAAGTCCTAGGGGTCAAGATGAGCCATACGTGGAGTTCCTGTGATTTGTAGAAGTATGATAGATCCTCCTGTAAAAAGTGTGTGTTTGACCTTTGTGTCACCATTGACTTGTGTGTTAGCGTTGGGAGCGGTCTGCTCTGGTAGGGGGTTTGGGGTTGGGAATACCCGAAGGTGAGGTTCTGTGGGTCCAGGAAAGGTAGAGGATAGAGTGGACATCTGTGGGTTCCTGTAGAATTTTTAGTTGGGGTTCTAGGTGACCCATAGGTCTGGTTATAGGTCTTTGAATGTGGTTGAGTTATTTTTTCCTCCGATTTTTGTGGAGTCACGTTTACTCATATGTAATAAGGTGCGATGTGCAGGGAAGAGTAGTAGCCGTGGTTCTTTGGTCTTTTTGTGGTATTAGAGGGCTTGAACTTTGTTTCTTAATTGAGGGATAGTTGCAGGTAGTGTTACTAGGTGGGTGTTCCTTTTTCCTCGGATCGAGAATAGTGTTGTTTATATCTTTTTAGTTGGTGCCTTTTTAGCGGAGTTTTAGCTTTGATCGCGTTCCTGTCCACTTGGGTTCCCGGATATGCGGTAGATTTGGCCGTTTTGCTGTGTTCAAGTCCACTTGGAGTATGGGATGTACGGGTCCGAAAAAACTTTTTATGCTGTTTCCAGTGATGTGTGTCCTCCGGAGTTGATGCAACCTGTCCTGTGGGGGATACTTCCCTGGGGGGGGGGGTCCAGTGTTGAATATGGGTGTTTACTTGTGTGAGAGAGGTTTTTGATCCAGATGGGTGGTTTTTAGGTGGTTCCTTTTTGGTTGTCCCATGTATGTACCTGTGATGTACAGTTGACAGGCATTCCTGGTTGAGGCTTGTAGTGTGGGTGGGTCTCCTATGGGTGGGGGTCTTACCTGGGTGTTTGTGTATGGTGCAGAGGTGTGAGTGGGGTGGACCTATTTTATAATTTTGTTTCTTTTTGCTCCTAAGTTGGAAATACGTTCGTCAGGGTTTCTGTGGGAGGGTAGGAGTCTGTTTCCACCGTGTCAGGGTGATGATGTTTTGTTCTTTGGTGAAAAAAGAAGGGTGGATGTTGCCTCTTAGTTGAAAAAAAATAGAGGAGGTGATGTATATCTGAAGGTCAGGGGCTGGTTGTAGAGTTCTTGGTCTTTTGATGAGTTCTTGGTCTTTTGATGAAAAAATCTTGGTTGAGAAGGCTTGGAGTAGGTGGGTCTTGATTTCTTCATCGTTCTAGTTGTTTCTCAGGAGTAGAAGTGTGTGTTGGTGGAGGTCTCAGGAGTGATGTCCTTCAGAGGTTTGTAAGAGCTATTTTAGGTTGTATTAAATCTAATGATTATTTTTAACCTGTTCACCATCAAACCATTTCCCAGAGAGGTATACTGGGTGTAGAATCAACACCCCTAGAAAAGGCCTGATTTGGGATGATCCCGGTTAATTTAAAGGGATAAAAATTTCCTTGGCTTGCCGCGTCCAGACCCCCCGTCAGGCAATGCAGCGGTGACTGGCAAGTGTTTGGTTGTCTAGTTTTGAGTCGGTTGATCCACTTCCATCTCTGACACGTGGAAGCCGAAGGGGGGGAAGGGAGGGGTGTGCACTCCACACATGTGCGCGCGGTCCGGGTGGGTCCGGGCGCGGCCGGCCAAAGTAGTAGGCCCCATGGTTGCCCACTTGTAGATTAACCCGTTGGTTGGGTTAAAAGACTGTCTGTCAGTAGGTTTTAGGTTTAGGTATAGTTTTAAGAGTGGTTAAGGTTAGGGTTAAGGTTAGGGTAAGGTATAGTTTTTTAGAATGGTTAAGGTTAGGTTTAGGTAAGGGTTAGGGTTAAGGTTAGGGTTAGGGTTAGGGTTAGGGTTAGGGTTTAGGGTTAGGGTTAGGGTTAGGGTTAGGTAAGGGTTTTTTAGAGTGGTTAAGGTTAGAGTTAGGTTTAGGGTTAAGGCTAGGTATAGTATTTCAGAATGGTTTAGGTAAGTCTGTCAACTCAACTTAGGATCAGGCAAAACCCTTGAGTTGCGTACCTTATGCAGGTCCGGTCCTCGGTTGGTTGCCATGTGTCCATGTCGAGTGGTATGGTCATGATGTCTTGGTCCGCTATGTCAACGGAAGTGGAAAGCATAGTGCAACTTAGGAGTTTACTCTCTTTCGGATCCTTCTTTTTTTTTTTTTTTTTTTTTTTTTTTTTTTTTTTTTTTTTTTTTTTTAGCTCCATGTTGTCTATGTATTTACTTCAGTGTTCGTCAGTCTTTGGTCCTGGATGTTTTCAATCATGTGTGTAATTAGGAGTTATTCCCTTCCAGGATCCTAATTCCAAATTAACCCATGTCTAGTCAAATCCAGCTGGTCTGTATGGGTATACTCGGCGTAGGATCAGGCAAAACCATCGAGTTGCGTACCTTATGCAGGTCCGGACCTCAGTCGGTTGCCATGTGTCCCTGTCAAGTGGTCAGTCTTTAAACTACCCTTGGAGTTTCGTCCTGTGTTTCGGTAGGTGTATGGAGGGTTTAGGAACCGGCAAACCCTCTCTGGCTTACGTATGAAACGTCCGGCAGTAGTAGAAGTTAATTGGGTGTTTCCATCCCCACCATCTCAGTCGTAAGTGATTCAGTGGTTTTGGGTGATAGTGACCAGTGAAGTTACTCCCTTCCAGGATCGTAACGTTTCCAGAGGTATATCCTCCCTAGACAGTGAATTTGTTCGTAGTCCAGGTCAAACAAGTGGATCGGTTGTCCAGGCTAAGTACGGCGGGGTAAGGGATCCTCCCAGGGGAATTATTCCGTGGGATCCAATTCTCCGCCAGACATTATCTGGGCACCCCAGGGATTACACGGCCAATGCGAGTCCTCCAGCCGCAGCGCCTGACCCAAAAGCCCCTCTTTTCGAGGACTTAACTGCCCCAACCCGCTAGGACCACCCATGCGCTACTGGACATACTGCCAATCCAATTCTAAACTGGGGTAGATAGTCGTCCAGCGCGTTACGTGAGTCTCCCGTGTGTAAAGGGGCTGGGAGGGTTGAGCCGATTGGTCTGCCAACAGAACCCCGAGAGGTCCCGAAGGAGTCCGGTCTATCCATATCCTCCTGTCTTCTTGCTTGGTGTATGGAAGGGCCTAATTGCTTAGGGTGTAATCGCTGCGGGGGAGTCGCCAAGGTCGGGGTCCCCAGAGTAGTTGGAGAAAAAAGGTTCTCGTCCGTTGGGGGTGCTGGTGGGTGTCTCCAAAAAATATTTTAGAAGGATGGTAGGTTGGTGAAGGTTTTTTTTGTTTAAATTTGGTCTATTTGTGTTCTATTTTATTGTTTCTTTCCGTCAAGGGTCCATGGTCATGGTAACCCTTACTTCCAGAAAGAAAAAAGAAAAAAGAAAAAATCATATAGATTTTTTTTTTTTTTTTTTTTTTTTTTTTTTTTTTTTTTTTTTTTTTTTTTTTTTTTGAGAGTCCGTGGTCACGGTAACTCTATAGTGTTTAGTAAAGTGGCTCAAGGAAAGTATTATTGAGAGTCCATGGTCATGGTAACTCTATGGTGCTAGTAAAGTAGCTACAGGAAAGTTATATTGAGAGTCCATGGTCATGGTAACTCTATGGTGCTATTGGAAGTCTGTTTTTGTGGTCTTAATGACCCCCTGTTTTTTGTATGGGATGTGGGGTGTGTAAGGTGCAGGTGCAGTGTATGTCCAGATGTTCCTCCGCTGTACTGGAAGCCTCAGTGGTGGTCCAGCCCGTGGTAGTGGTGTTGGTCCTGGAGGGTTATTTTTGGGAGGTCCATCCTAGGTTCGTGAGTCTCGGTTGTATTTTTTGAGTTCTTCGTTGTGGTTGTTATTTTTGGAAGTGGCTGTTGATTAAGGAATCCTTAAGATTTTTGTTCCTTCTGAATGCCAGGATGGGGGTGTGGAGAGGGAGTAGTTTTTTGGATTTGAGACATCATTTTTTGGGGGGATGCGAGTAGCCACTCGGAAGCTGGGTGAGTTGTATGGTGGGGGTAGGCCATCAGGTATGGTGGGGTTGATCCGCTACTAGGGAGAGTTCTTTTGACATCGGTTCCCGTGGGAAGTGGTGTTGGTCCTTGAGGGGTTTGGGAGGTCCGTCCGTGGGTCCCGGAGAGATTCTTTGGTTCCTTTGTTGTGGTCTTTGGGAGGCCAGGATCGGTGTGTGAAGAGGGAGTAGTTATTTTGGCCGTAGTCTCTTCTGGATGTGGGTTACCACCCGGTAGCTTGGTGAGTTGTATGGTGGAAGTGGGCCATCGGGTGTGGTAGGGTTGGGCCTCTATCTTGGGAGAGTTCCTTTAACATTGGTTCTTGTGGGTCTTGGGTTGATGAGACCAGGTTGTCCCGTTTTTTTCAGAGTGGTAGTGGTTAGGGTCTGGTGTTCCAAACGGTTTCTTATATTTTGCTGTGGTATTGTTCCACCTGTGGAGGCATTAACCCTGCGGTACTGGATCGGTGAGGGCTTCGCCTTTCGCTGTGTTTTGCTGCTGGATGGAGCAGGTGGGTTGATCCGGTCCGTGGGGTTTCTGGAGGGGGACAGAGCACGGGGTCAGGGTCCACAAATCGATAGCTATTGTTGGGTTGTAGGAAGTTTATGGTGTTTTTGGATTTTCCTGCAGCGTCTTTAGTGTTCGTAAAGGTGGTTTGGTTTTGGGGCCCTCTGGTCCTGTGTGGGGGACCGTCCTCTGGGGTGTCCACGTCCTATCTCTCCACTGGATTGGTGAGAGCTTCGCCTTTTGGCTGGGTTTGCTGTTTTGATGGAGTGGGTGGGTTAATCCGGTCCGTGGAGTTTCTGGAGGGGGACAAAGCACGGAGTCAGGGTCCAGGAATGGATAGCTTCTGTTGTGGTGAAGGAAGTTGGTGTTCTTTGAGTTCCCCGCAGAGTCTAAGTGCTCATAAAGGTGGTTCGGTACTGGTGCCCTCTGGTCCTATGTGGGGGACCGTCCTCTGGGGTGTCCACGTCCTATCTCTCCATCCTATGGTGTGGTGAGCGGTGGTGGTATTCTGTTTGAAGAGGTGACCTGTTTGGTAGGTTTGAGGCATGTCCTTCTCGAGGGGCTAGGTGTCTAGAAGGTTCTGGATCCCCATCATGTTGGATTGGCTGTGGGTTTGGTTGCCTGCTGGGGATGTCATCCAATGGTTCCGTCCAGCAATACCATGAATGATGGTGTTGACTGGGAAGAGTATGTGGAGATAGACGGTTGTGGAGTTATAACCTGTTCCTGCTGATTATCATTCCATACCACCCAGGTCTGGGTATGGGATGGAGATGAAAATGCAGAGGCCACCTTAACACTCTGCCTCTGCTCCGTTCCCTCAATCACCCTGGTCAGGGTATGATGTGGGGGAAGGTTAGGAGGGTTTGTGTTGCCCAAAAGGAGCCCTTCCCTATGTCAACCTTATGAGGGTATGACCGGGTCTCTGGGTCCTCTGGTATGGTGGGGGTTTGGCCGCTTTTTTAGAAGGGTTTCTTTGTTCTCGGTTCCGGTTGGTCTTGGGTTTGTGAGGCCGGGTTGTCCTGTGTGGTCGGGGTTGTAGTGGTGGGAGCCTGTTGTGCCATTTGTTGAAGCCTGAAAAAAAGACGTTATGTTAGGCGAAGTCGACGTTCCTACAATGAGACTAGGTTGCCAGTCGAAACTTTTTTCGGCTGGCCCCTCTGAGCGTCTCTTCTTAAAAGGTGTAGAGGGTCTAAGTGATTATCTATGCCCCGTCGAAATTTTTTGGGCCCGGTTTGTAGGTGGAGTAGGGGGTCTGGGTTGCCATCAGAGTGCCCGGGGTCCTTGTTGTCTCGTAGATCATCCGTAGTAGTGTGTCCCTGTGTAAAACTCAAAATAAGGGTAAGAGAAAAGTACAAATGAAAATAGGTAGCCAAAAGGAGATACCCCCGAAGTCCGTGTGGAATCTGCCTTCCTTACAGCATCACAACGGATCTAGGGGTAGCCCAGCCACGACGCGTTTCTGCCTTGCTCGGCTTCATCAGGTGGCAGGGAGGAGAAAAGAAAGGTGCAAAAATAGGTGCACTTGGTCGTAGTACGGTAAAAAAAGCCGTATTTTGGACCAGGGAAAATGGGGTGTGTGTGTAGGTATATGTGTAGTTGAGGCTCGACGGTCTTGGAGGTCTATGAAGGTCCGTTGAAAAAAGGCCAAAAAGGGCGTTGATTCTCTGGGAGGTGGGTTCCGTGATGTAGGAGTACCTAGATTTAGGGGAGGAATCGCAAGGATTTAAAAGCGGCTCGGAGTGGTCCAGATTCAGGGTGTAGCATGAAGCTATTTAGGGGCCTTTTGTTCAAAAGGGAGTAGAAGGATATTCGTGGGGAGTGTGGAGTACCAGCTGGTGGCTTGGTCCAGGTGAGGTGTATCCATGGTGTAGCATGGAGCTGGGGTCTGGTCTTTCAGTTGGAGTAGTCATCTTGGGTGCAGTTCTTTGGTAGAGGTCCAGCTTGTGTCTTCTCCAGGTGAAGTGTCTTCAAAAGATGTTCAGGCAGAGTGGTACTGAGGCTGAGGGAAGCTCCTCTTTTATAGGAAATGAGGGGGGTGTGGTTTTGCCAGGTGTCGAATCCGATTGGTGCATGAGGTGTGCATGCGGTGTTCATGTGAGAGGAACGACCGTGGCTTGTCCAATGAGATCGCTTGGCTTTTGGGGAGAGGCGTCTAGTAGTCTGTTATGTGATGGAAAGGCCTCCGTCGTTGATTCCAATGGGGAATTTGTATAGGAGAAGTAGACACTTTGCTTTTGGGGTGCTGTTTGGGTTGTGGGTGTCCGAGAGGTGCCAGGTGAATTTTAAGTAAGACTAGAAGTCCTAGGGGTCAAGATGAGCCATACGTGGAGTTCCTGTGATTTGTAGAAGTATGATAGATCCTCCTGTAAAAAGTGTGTGTTTGACCTTTGTGTCACCATTGACTTGTGTGTTAGCGTTGGGAGCGGTCTGCTCTGGTAGGGGGTTTGGGGTTGGGAATACCCGAAGGTGAGGTTCTGTGGGTCCAGGAAAGGTAGAGGATAGAGTGGACATCTGTGGGTTCCTGTAGAATTTTTAGTTGGGGTTCTAGGTGACCCATAGGTCTGGTTATAGGTCTTTGAATGTGGTTGAGTTATTTTTTCCTCCGATTTTTGTGGAGTCACGTTTACTCATATGTAATAAGGTGCGATGTGCAGGGAAGAGTAGTAGCCGTGGTTCTTTGGTCTTTTTGTGGTATTAGAGGGCTTGAACTTTGTTTCTTAATTGAGGGATAGTTGCAGGTAGTGTTACTAGGTGGGTGTTCCTTTTTCCTCGGATCGAGAATAGTGTTGTTTATATCTTTTTAGTTGGTGCCTTTTTAGCGGAGTTTTAGCTTTGATCGCGTTCCTGTCCACTTGGGTTCCCGGATATGCGGTAGATTTGGCCGTTTTGCTGTGTTCAAGTCCACTTGGAGTATGGGATGTACGGGTCCGAAAAAACTTTTTATGCTGTTTCCAGTGATGTGTGTCCTCCGGAGTTGATGCAACCTGTCCTGTGGGGGATACTTCCCTGGGGGGGGGGGGGTCCAGTGTTGAATATGGGTGTTTACTTGTGTGAGAGAGGTTTTTGATCCAGATGGGTGGTTTTTAGGTGGTTCCTTTTTGGTTGTCCCATGTATGTACCTGTGATGTACAGTTGACAGGCATTCCTGGTTGAGGCTTGTAGTGTGGGTGGGTCTCCTATGGGTGGGGGTCTTACCTGGGTGTTTGTGTATGGTGCAGAGGTGTGAGTGGGGTGGACCTATTTTATAATTTTGTTTCTTTTTGCTCCTAAGTTGGAAATACGTTCGTCAGGGTTTCTGTGGGAGGGTAGGAGTCTGTTTCCACCGTGTCAGGGTGATGATGTTTTGTTCTTTGGTGAAAAAAGAAGGGTGGATGTTGCCTCTTAGTTGAAAAAAAATAGAGGAGGTGATGTATATCTGAAGGTCAGGGGCTGGTTGTAGAGTTCTTGGTCTTTTGATGAGTTCTTGGTCTTTTGATGAAAAAATCTTGGTTGAGAAGGCTTGGAGTAGGTGGGTCTTGATTTCTTCATCGTTCTAGTTGTTTCTCAGGAGTAGAAGTGTGTGTTGGTGGAGGTCTCAGGAGTGATGTCCTTCAGAGGTTTGTAAGAGCTATTTTAGGTTGTATTAAATCTAATGATTATTTTTAACCTGTTCACCATCAAACCATTTCCCAGAGAGGTATACTGGGTGTAGAATCAACACCCCTAGAAAAGGCCTGATTTGGGATGATCCCGGTTAATTTAAAGGGATAAAAATTTCCTTGGCTTGCCGCGTCCAGACCCCCCGTCAGGCAATGCAGCGGTGACTGGCAAGTGTTTGGTTGTCTAGTTTTGAGTCGGTTGATCCACTTCCATCTCTGACACGTGGAAGCCGAAGGGGGGGAAGGGAGGGGTGTGCACTCCACACATGTGCGCGCGGTCCGGGTGGGTCCGGGCGCGGCCGGCCAAAGTAGTAGGCCCCATGGTTGCCCACTTGTAGATTAACCCGTTGGTTGGGTTAAAAGACTGTCTGTCAGTAGGTTTTAGGTTTAGGTATAGTTTTAAGAGTGGTTAAGGTTAGGGTTAAGGTTAGGGTAAGGTATAGTTTTTTAGAATGGTTAAGGTTAGGTTTAGGTAAGGGTTAGGGTTAAGGTTAGGGTTAGGGTTAGGGTTAGGGTTAGGGTTTAGGGTTAGGGTTAGGGTTAGGGTTAGGTAAGGGTTTTTTAGAGTGGTTAAGGTTAGAGTTAGGTTTAGGGTTAAGGCTAGGTATAGTATTTCAGAATGGTTTAGGTAAGTCTGTCAACTCAACTTAGGATCAGGCAAAACCCTTGAGTTGCGTACCTTATGCAGGTCCGGTCCTCGGTTGGTTGCCATGTGTCCATGTCGAGTGGTATGGTCATGATGTCTTGGTCCGCTATGTCAACGGAAGTGGAAAGCATAGTGCAACTTAGGAGTTTACTCTCTTTCGGATCCTTCTTTTTTTTTTTTTTTTTTTTTTTTTTTTTTTTTTTTTTTTTTTTTTTAGCTCCATGTTGTCTATGTATTTACTTCAGTGTTCGTCAGTCTTTGGTCCTGGATGTTTTCAATCATGTGTGTAATTAGGAGTTATTCCCTTCCAGGATCCTAATTCCAAATTAACCCATGTCTAGTCAAATCCAGCTGGTCTGTATGGGTATACTCGGCGTAGGATCAGGCAAAACCATCGAGTTGCGTACCTTATGCAGGTCCGGACCTCAGTCGGTTGCCATGTGTCCCTGTCAAGTGGTCAGTCTTTAAACTACCCTTGGAGTTTCGTCCTGTGTTTCGGTAGGTGTATGGAGGGTTTAGGAACCGGCAAACCCTCTCTGGCTTACGTATGAAACGTCCGGCAGTAGTAGAAGTTAATTGGGTGTTTCCATCCCCACCATCTCAGTCGTAAGTGATTCAGTGGTTTTGGGTGATAGTGACCAGTGAAGTTACTCCCTTCCAGGATCGTAACGTTTCCAGAGGTATATCCTCCCTAGACAGTGAATTTGTTCGTAGTCCAGGTCAAACAAGTGGATCGGTTGTCCAGGCTAAGTACGGCGGGGTAAGGGATCCTCCCAGGGGAATTATTCCGTGGGATCCAATTCTCCGCCAGACATTATCTGGGCACCCCAGGGATTACACGGCCAATGCGAGTCCTCCAGCCGCAGCGCCTGACCCAAAAGCCCCTCTTTTCGAGGACTTAACTGCCCCAACCCGCTAGGACCACCCATGCGCTACTGGACATACTGCCAATCCAATTCTAAACTGGGGTAGATAGTCGTCCAGCGCGTTACGTGAGTCTCCCGTGTGTAAAGGGGCTGGGAGGGTTGAGCCGATTGGTCTGCCAACAGAACCCCGAGAGGTCCCGAAGGAGTCCGGTCTATCCATATCCTCCTGTCTTCTTGCTTGGTGTATGGAAGGGCCTAATTGCTTAGGGTGTAATCGCTGCGGGGGAGTCGCCAAGGTCGGGGTCCCCAGAGTAGTTGGAGAAAAAAGGTTCTCGTCCGTTGGGGGTGCTGGTGGGTGTCTCCAAAAAATATTTTAGAAGGATGGTAGGTTGGTGAAGGTTTTTTTTGTTTAAATTTGGTCTATTTGTGTTCTATTTTATTGTTTCTTTCCGTCAAGGGTCCATGGTCATGGTAACCCTTACTTCCAGAAAGAAAAAAGAAAAAAGAAAAAATCATATAGATTTTTTTTTTTTTTTTTTTTTTTTTTTTTTTTTTTTTTTTTTTTTTTTGAGAGTCCGTGGTCACGGTAACTCTATAGTGTTTAGTAAAGTGGCTCAAGGAAAGTATTATTGAGAGTCCATGGTCATGGTAACTCTATGGTGCTAGTAAAGTAGCTACAGGAAAGTTATATTGAGAGTCCATGGTCATGGTAACTCTATGGTGCTATTGGAAGTCTGTTTTTGTGGTCTTAATGACCCCCTGTTTTTTGTATGGGATGTGGGGTGTGTAAGGTGCAGGTGCAGTGTATGTCCAGATGTTCCTCCGCTGTACTGGAAGCCTCAGTGGTGGTCCAGCCCGTGGTAGTGGTGTTGGTCCTGGAGGGTTATTTTTGGGAGGTCCATCCTAGGTTCGTGAGTCTCGGTTGTATTTTTTGAGTTCTTCGTTGTGGTTGTTATTTTTGGAAGTGGCTGTTGATTAAGGAATCCTTAAGATTTTTGTTCCTTCTGAATGCCAGGATGGGGGTGTGGAGAGGGAGTAGTTTTTTGGATTTGAGACATCATTTTTTGGGGGGATGCGAGTAGCCACTCGGAAGCTGGGTGAGTTGTATGGTGGGGGTAGGCCATCAGGTATGGTGGGGTTGATCCGCTACTAGGGAGAGTTCTTTTGACATCGGTTCCCGTGGGAAGTGGTGTTGGTCCTTGAGGGGTTTGGGAGGTCCGTCCGTGGGTCCCGGAGAGATTCTTTGGTTCCTTTGTTGTGGTCTTTGGGAGGCCAGGATCGGTGTGTGAAGAGGGAGTAGTTATTTTGGCCGTAGTCTCTTCTGGATGTGGGTTACCACCCGGTAGCTTGGTGAGTTGTATGGTGGAAGTGGGCCATCGGGTGTGGTAGGGTTGGGCCTCTATCTTGGGAGAGTTCCTTTAACATTGGTTCTTGTGGGTCTTGGGTTGATGAGACCAGGTTGTCCCGTTTTTTTCAGAGTGGTAGTGGTTAGGGTCTGGTGTTCCAAACGGTTTCTTATATTTTGCTGTGGTATTGTTCCACCTGTGGAGGCATTAACCCTGCGGTACTGGATCGGTGAGGGCTTCGCCTTTCGCTGTGTTTTGCTGCTGGATGGAGCAGGTGGGTTGATCCGGTCCGTGGGGTTTCTGGAGGGGGACAGAGCACGGGGTCAGGGTCCACAAATCGATAGCTATTGTTGGGTTGTAGGAAGTTTATGGTGTTTTTGGATTTTCCTGCAGCGTCTTTAGTGTTCGTAAAGGTGGTTTGGTTTTGGGGCCCTCTGGTCCTGTGTGGGGGACCGTCCTCTGGGGTGTCCACGTCCTATCTCTCCACTGGATTGGTGAGAGCTTCGCCTTTTGGCTGGGTTTGCTGTTTTGATGGAGTGGGTGGGTTAATCCGGTCCGTGGAGTTTCTGGAGGGGGACAAAGCACGGAGTCAGGGTCCAGGAATGGATAGCTTCTGTTGTGGTGAAGGAAGTTGGTGTTCTTTGAGTTCCCCGCAGAGTCTAAGTGCTCATAAAGGTGGTTCGGTACTGGTGCCCTCTGGTCCTATGTGGGGGACCGTCCTCTGGGGTGTCCACGTCCTATCTCTCCATCCTATGGTGTGGTGAGCGGTGGTGGTATTCTGTTTGAAGAGGTGACCTGTTTGGTAGGTTTGAGGCATGTCCTTCTCGAGGGGCTAGGTGTCTAGAAGGTTCTGGATCCCCATCATGTTGGATTGGCTGTGGGTTTGGTTGCCTGCTGGGGATGTCATCCAATGGTTCCGTCCAGCAATACCATGAATGATGGTGTTGACTGGGAAGAGTATGTGGAGATAGACGGTTGTGGAGTTATAACCTGTTCCTGCTGATTATCATTCCATACCACCCAGGTCTGGGTATGGGATGGAGATGAAAATGCAGAGGCCACCTTAACACTCTGCCTCTGCTCCGTTCCCTCAATCACCCTGGTCAGGGTATGATGTGGGGGAAGGTTAGGAGGGTTTGTGTTGCCCAAAAGGAGCCCTTCCCTATGTCAACCTTATGAGGGTATGACCGGGTCTCTGGGTCCTCTGGTATGGTGGGGGTTTGGCCGCTTTTTTAGAAGGGTTTCTTTGTTCTCGGTTCCGGTTGGTCTTGGGTTTGTGAGGCCGGGTTGTCCTGTGTGGTCGGGGTTGTAGTGGTGGGAGCCTGTTGTGCCATTTGTTGAAGCCTGAAAAAAAGACGTTATGTTAGGCGAAGTCGACGTTCCTACAATGAGACTAGGTTGCCAGTCGAAACTTTTTTCGGCTGGCCCCTCTGAGCGTCTCTTCTTAAAAGGTGTAGAGGGTCTAAGTGATTATCTATGCCCCGTCGAAATTTTTTGGGCCCGGTTTGTAGGTGGAGTAGGGGGTCTGGGTTGCCATCAGAGTGCCCGGGGTCCTTGTTGTCTCGTAGATCATCCGTAGTAGTGTGTCCCTGTGTAAAACTCAAAATAAGGGTAAGAGAAAAGTACAAATGAAAATAGGTAGCCAAAAGGAGATACCCCCGAAGTCCGTGTGGAATCTGCCTTCCTTACAGCATCACAACGGATCTAGGGGTAGCCCAGCCACGACGCGTTTCTGCCTTGCTCGGCTTCATCAGGTGGCAGGGAGGAGAAAAGAAAGGTGCAAAAATAGGTGCACTTGGTCGTAGTACGGTAAAAAAAGCCGTATTTTGGACCAGGGAAAATGGGGTGTGTGTGTAGGTATATGTGTAGTTGAGGCTCGACGGTCTTGGAGGTCTATGAAGGTCCGTTGAAAAAAGGCCAAAAAGGGCGTTGATTCTCTGGGAGGTGGGTTCCGTGATGTAGGAGTACCTAGATTTAGGGGAGGAATCGCAAGGATTTAAAAGCGGCTCGGAGTGGTCCAGATTCAGGGTGTAGCATGAAGCTATTTAGGGGCCTTTTGTTCAAAAGGGAGTAGAAGGATATTCGTGGGGAGTGTGGAGTACCAGCTGGTGGCTTGGTCCAGGTGAGGTGTATCCATGGTGTAGCATGGAGCTGGGGTCTGGTCTTTCAGTTGGAGTAGTCATCTTGGGTGCAGTTCTTTGGTAGAGGTCCAGCTTGTGTCTTCTCCAGGTGAAGTGTCTTCAAAAGATGTTCAGGCAGAGTGGTACTGAGGCTGAGGGAAGCTCCTCTTTTATAGGAAATGAGGGGGGTGTGGTTTTGCCAGGTGTCGAATCCGATTGGTGCATGAGGTGTGCATGCGGTGTTCATGTGAGAGGAACGACCGTGGCTTGTCCAATGAGATCGCTTGGCTTTTGGGGAGAGGCGTCTAGTAGTCTGTTATGTGATGGAAAGGCCTCCGTCGTTGATTCCAATGGGGAATTTGTATAGGAGAAGTAGACACTTTGCTTTTGGGGTGCTGTTTGGGTTGTGGGTGTCCGAGAGGTGCCAGGTGAATTTTAAGTAAGACTAGAAGTCCTAGGGGTCAAGATGAGCCATACGTGGAGTTCCTGTGATTTGTAGAAGTATGATAGATCCTCCTGTAAAAAGTGTGTGTTTGACCTTTGTGTCACCATTGACTTGTGTGTTAGCGTTGGGAGCGGTCTGCTCTGGTAGGGGGTTTGGGGTTGGGAATACCCGAAGGTGAGGTTCTGTGGGTCCAGGAAAGGTAGAGGATAGAGTGGACATCTGTGGGTTCCTGTAGAATTTTTAGTTGGGGTTCTAGGTGACCCATAGGTCTGGTTATAGGTCTTTGAATGTGGTTGAGTTATTTTTTCCTCCGATTTTTGTGGAGTCACGTTTACTCATATGTAATAAGGTGCGATGTGCAGGGAAGAGTAGTAGCCGTGGTTCTTTGGTCTTTTTGTGGTATTAGAGGGCTTGAACTTTGTTTCTTAATTGAGGGATAGTTGCAGGTAGTGTTACTAGGTGGGTGTTCCTTTTTCCTCGGATCGAGAATAGTGTTGTTTATATCTTTTTAGTTGGTGCCTTTTTAGCGGAGTTTTAGCTTTGATCGCGTTCCTGTCCACTTGGGTTCCCGGATATGCGGTAGATTTGGCCGTTTTGCTGTGTTCAAGTCCACTTGGAGTATGGGATGTACGGGTCCGAAAAAACTTTTTATGCTGTTTCCAGTGATGTGTGTCCTCCGGAGTTGATGCAACCTGTCCTGTGGGGGATACTTCCCTGGGGGGGGGGGGGTCCAGTGTTGAATATGGGTGTTTACTTGTGTGAGAGAGGTTTTTGATCCAGATGGGTGGTTTTTAGGTGGTTCCTTTTTGGTTGTCCCATGTATGTACCTGTGATGTACAGTTGACAGGCATTCCTGGTTGAGGCTTGTAGTGTGGGTGGGTCTCCTATGGGTGGGGGTCTTACCTGGGTGTTTGTGTATGGTGCAGAGGTGTGAGTGGGGTGGACCTATTTTATAATTTTGTTTCTTTTTGCTCCTAAGTTGGAAATACGTTCGTCAGGGTTTCTGTGGGAGGGTAGGAGTCTGTTTCCACCGTGTCAGGGTGATGATGTTTTGTTCTTTGGTGAAAAAAGAAGGGTGGATGTTGCCTCTTAGTTGAAAAAAAATAGAGGAGGTGATGTATATCTGAAGGTCAGGGGCTGGTTGTAGAGTTCTTGGTCTTTTGATGAGTTCTTGGTCTTTTGATGAAAAAATCTTGGTTGAGAAGGCTTGGAGTAGGTGGGTCTTGATTTCTTCATCGTTCTAGTTGTTTCTCAGGAGTAGAAGTGTGTGTTGGTGGAGGTCTCAGGAGTGATGTCCTTCAGAGGTTTGTAAGAGCTATTTTAGGTTGTATTAAATCTAATGATTATTTTTAACCTGTTCACCATCAAACCATTTCCCAGAGAGGTATACTGGGTGTAGAATCAACACCCCTAGAAAAGGCCTGATTTGGGATGATCCCGGTTAATTTAAAGGGATAAAAATTTCCTTGGCTTGCCGCGTCCAGACCCCCCGTCAGGCAATGCAGCGGTGACTGGCAAGTGTTTGGTTGTCTAGTTTTGAGTCGGTTGATCCACTTCCATCTCTGACACGTGGAAGCCGAAGGGGGGGAAGGGAGGGGTGTGCACTCCACACATGTGCGCGCGGTCCGGGTGGGTCCGGGCGCGGCCGGCCAAAGTAGTAGGCCCCATGGTTGCCCACTTGTAGATTAACCCGTTGGTTGGGTTAAAAGACTGTCTGTCAGTAGGTTTTAGGTTTAGGTATAGTTTTAAGAGTGGTTAAGGTTAGGGTTAAGGTTAGGGTAAGGTATAGTTTTTTAGAATGGTTAAGGTTAGGTTTAGGTAAGGGTTAGGGTTAAGGTTAGGGTTAGGGTTAGGGTTAGGGTTAGGGTTTAGGGTTAGGGTTAGGGTTAGGGTTAGGTAAGGGTTTTTTAGAGTGGTTAAGGTTAGAGTTAGGTTTAGGGTTAAGGCTAGGTATAGTATTTCAGAATGGTTTAGGTAAGTCTGTCAACTCAACTTAGGATCAGGCAAAACCCTTGAGTTGCGTACCTTATGCAGGTCCGGTCCTCGGTTGGTTGCCATGTGTCCATGTCGAGTGGTATGGTCATGATGTCTTGGTCCGCTATGTCAACGGAAGTGGAAAGCATAGTGCAACTTAGGAGTTTACTCTCTTTCGGATCCTTCTTTTTTTTTTTTTTTTTTTTTTTTTTTTTTTTTTTTTTTTTTTTTTTTAGCTCCATGTTGTCTATGTATTTACTTCAGTGTTCGTCAGTCTTTGGTCCTGGATGTTTTCAATCATGTGTGTAATTAGGAGTTATTCCCTTCCAGGATCCTAATTCCAAATTAACCCATGTCTAGTCAAATCCAGCTGGTCTGTATGGGTATACTCGGCGTAGGATCAGGCAAAACCATCGAGTTGCGTACCTTATGCAGGTCCGGACCTCAGTCGGTTGCCATGTGTCCCTGTCAAGTGGTCAGTCTTTAAACTACCCTTGGAGTTTCGTCCTGTGTTTCGGTAGGTGTATGGAGGGTTTAGGAACCGGCAAACCCTCTCTGGCTTACGTATGAAACGTCCGGCAGTAGTAGAAGTTAATTGGGTGTTTCCATCCCCACCATCTCAGTCGTAAGTGATTCAGTGGTTTTGGGTGATAGTGACCAGTGAAGTTACTCCCTTCCAGGATCGTAACGTTTCCAGAGGTATATCCTCCCTAGACAGTGAATTTGTTCGTAGTCCAGGTCAAACAAGTGGATCGGTTGTCCAGGCTAAGTACGGCGGGGTAAGGGATCCTCCCAGGGGAATTATTCCGTGGGATCCAATTCTCCGCCAGACATTATCTGGGCACCCCAGGGATTACACGGCCAATGCGAGTCCTCCAGCCGCAGCGCCTGACCCAAAAGCCCCTCTTTTCGAGGACTTAACTGCCCCAACCCGCTAGGACCACCCATGCGCTACTGGACATACTGCCAATCCAATTCTAAACTGGGGTAGATAGTCGTCCAGCGCGTTACGTGAGTCTCCCGTGTGTAAAGGGGCTGGGAGGGTTGAGCCGATTGGTCTGCCAACAGAACCCCGAGAGGTCCCGAAGGAGTCCGGTCTATCCATATCCTCCTGTCTTCTTGCTTGGTGTATGGAAGGGCCTAATTGCTTAGGGTGTAATCGCTGCGGGGGAGTCGCCAAGGTCGGGGTCCCCAGAGTAGTTGGAGAAAAAAGGTTCTCGTCCGTTGGGGGTGCTGGTGGGTGTCTCCAAAAAATATTTTAGAAGGATGGTAGGTTGGTGAAGGTTTTTTTTGTTTAAATTTGGTCTATTTGTGTTCTATTTTATTGTTTCTTTCCGTCAAGGGTCCATGGTCATGGTAACCCTTACTTCCAGAAAGAAAAAAGAAAAAAGAAAAAATCATATAGATTTTTTTTTTTTTTTTTTTTTTTTTTTTTTTTTTTTTTTTTTTTTTTGAGAGTCCGTGGTCACGGTAACTCTATAGTGTTTAGTAAAGTGGCTCAAGGAAAGTATTATTGAGAGTCCATGGTCATGGTAACTCTATGGTGCTAGTAAAGTAGCTACAGGAAAGTTATATTGAGAGTCCATGGTCATGGTAACTCTATGGTGCTATTGGAAGTCTGTTTTTGTGGTCTTAATGACCCCCTGTTTTTTGTATGGGATGTGGGGTGTGTAAGGTGCAGGTGCAGTGTATGTCCAGATGTTCCTCCGCTGTACTGGAAGCCTCAGTGGTGGTCCAGCCCGTGGTAGTGGTGTTGGTCCTGGAGGGTTATTTTTGGGAGGTCCATCCTAGGTTCGTGAGTCTCGGTTGTATTTTTTGAGTTC
>NC_143032.1:88487500-88491901 GCF_057628025.1 Oncorhynchus mykiss | reverse complement strand
CTAACCCTAACCCTAACCCTAACCCTAACCCTAACCCTAACCCTAACCCTAACCCTAACCCTAACCCTAACCCTAACCCTAACCCTAACCCTAACCCTAACCCTAACCCTAACCCTAACCCTAACCCTAACCCTAACCCTAACCCTAACCCTAACCCTAACCCTAACCCTAACCCTAACCCTAACCCTAACCCTAACCCTAACCCTAACCCTAACCCTAACCCTAACCCTAACCCTAACCCTAACCCTAACCCTAACCCGAACCCTAACCCTAACCCTAACCCTAACCCTAACCCTAACCCTAACCCTAACCCTAACCCTAACCCTAACCCTAACCCTAACCCTAACCCTAACCCTAACCCTAACCCTAACCCTAACCCTAACCCTAACCCTAACCCTAACCCTAACCCTAACCCTAACCCTAACCCTAACCCTAACCCTAACCCTAACCCTAACCCTAACCCTAACCCTAACCCTAACCCTAACCCTAACCCTAACCCTAACCCTAACCCTAACCCTAACCCTAACCCTAACCCTAACCCTAACCCTAACCCTAACCCTAACCCTAACCCTAACCCTAACCCTAACCCTAACCCTAACCCTAACCCTAACCCTAACCCTAACCCTAACCCTAACCCTAACCCTAACCCTAACCCTAACCCTAACCCTAACCCTAACCCTAACCCTAACCCTAACCCTAACCCTAACCCTAACCCTAACCCTAACCCTAACCCTAACCCTAACCCTAACCCTAACCCTAACCCTAACCCTAACCCTAACCCTAACCCTAACCCTAACCCTAACCCTAACCCTAACCCTAACCCTAACCCTAACCCTAACCCTAACCCTAACCCTAACCCTAACCCTAACCCTAACCCTAACCCTAACCCTAACCCTAACCCTAACCCTAACCCTAACCCTAACCCTAACCCTAACCCTAACCCTAACCCTAACCCTAACCCTAACCCTAACCCTAACCCTAACCCTAACCCTAACCCTAACCCTAACCCTAACCCTAACCCTAACCCTAACCCTAACCCTAACCCTAACCCTAACCCTAACCCTAACCCTAACCCTAACCCTAACCCTAACCCTAACCCTAACCCTAACCCTAACCCTAACCCTAACCCTAACCCTAACCCTAACCCTAACCCTAACCCTAACCCTAACCCTAACCCTAACCCTAACCCTAACCCTAACCCTAACCCTAACCCTAACCCTAACCCTAACCCTAACCCTAACCCTAACCCTAACCCTAACCCTAACCCTAACCCTAACCCTAACCCTAACCCTAACCCTAACCCTAACCCTAACCCTAACCCTAACCCTAACCCTAACCCTAACCCTAACCCTAACCCTAACCCTAACCCTAACCCTAACCCTAACCCTAACCCTAACCCTAACCCTAACCCTAACCCTAACCCTAACCCTAACCCTAACCCTAACCCTAACCCTAACCCTAACCCTAACCCTAACCCTAACCCTAACCCTAACCCTAACCCTAACCCTAACCCTAACCCTAACCCTAACCCTAACCCTAACCCTAACCCTAACCCTAACCCTAACCCTAACCCTAACCCTAACCCTAACCCTAACCCTAACCCTAACCCTAACCCTAACCCTAACCCTAACCCTAACCCTAACCCTAACCCTAACCCTAACCCTAACCCTAACCCTAACCCTAACCCTAACCCTAACCCTAACCCTAACCCTAACCCTAACCCTAACCCTAACCCTAACCCTAACCCTAACCCTAACCCTAACCCTAACCCTAACCCTAACCCTAACCCTAACCCTAACCCTAACCCTAACCCTAACCCTAACCCTAACCCTAACCCTAACCCTAACCCTAACCCTAACCCTAACCCTAACCCTAACCCTAACCCTAACCCTAACCCTAACCCTAACCCTAACCCTAACCCTAACCCTAACCCTAACCCTAACCCTAACCCTAACCCTAACCCTAACCCTAACCCTAACCCTAACCCTAACCCTAACCCTAACCCTAACCCTAACCCTAACCCTAACCCTAACCCTAACCCTAACCCTAACCCTAACCCTAACCCTAACCCTAACCCTAACCCTAACCCTAACCCTAACCCTAACCCTAACCCTAACCCTAACCCTAACCTAACCCTAACCCTAACCCTAACCCTAACCCTAACCCTAACCCTAACCCTAACCCTAACCCTAACCCTAACCCTAACCCTAACCCTAACCCTAACCCTAACCCTAACCCTAACCCTAACCCTAACCCTAACCCTAACCCTAACCCTAACCCTAACCCTAACCCTAACCCTAACCCTAACCCTAACCCTAACCCTAACCCTAACCCTAACCCTAACCCTAACCCTAACCCTAACCCTAACCCTAACCCTAACCCTAACCCTAACCCTAACCCTAACCCTAACCCTAACCCTAACCCTAACCCTAACCCTAACCCTAACCCTAACCCTAACCCTAACCCTAACCCTAACCCTAACCCTAACCCTAACCCTAACCCTAACCCTAACCCTAACCCTAACCCTAACCCTAACCCTAACCCTAACCCTAACCCTAACCCTAACCCAAACCCTAACCCTAACCCTAACCCTAACCCTAACCCTAACCCTAACCCTAACCCTAACCCTAACCCTAACCCTAACCCTAACCCTAACCCTAACCCTAACCCTAACCCTAACCCTAACCCTAACCCTAACCCTAACCCTAACCCTAACCCTAACCCTAACCCTAACCCTAACCCTAACCCTAACCCTAACCCTAACCCTAACCCTAACCCTAACCCTAACCCTAACCCTAACCCTAACCCTAACCCTAACCCTAACCCTAACCCTAACCCTAACCCTAACCCTAACCCTAACCCTAACCCTAACCCTAACCCTAACCCTAACCCTAACCCTAACCCTAACCCTAACCCTAACCCTAACCCTAACCCTAACCCTAACCCTAACCTAACCCTAACCCTAACCCTAACCCTAACCCTAACCCTAACCCTAACCCTAACCCTAACCCTAACCCTAACCCTAACCCTAACCCTAACCCTAACCCTAACCCTAACCCTAACCCTAACCCTAACCCTAACCCTAACCCTAACCCTAACCCTAAACCCTAACCCTAACCCTAACCCTAACCCTAACCCTAACCCTAACCCTAACCCTAACCCTAACCCTAACCCTAACCCTAACCCTAACCCTAACCCTAACCCTAACCCTAACCCTAACCTAACCCTAACCCTAACCCTAACCCTAACCCTAACCCTAACCCTAACCCTAACCCTAACCCTAACCCTAACCCTAACCCTAACCCTAACCCTAACCCTAACCCTAACCCTAACCCTAACCCTAACCCTAACCCTAACCCTAACCCTAACCCTAACCCTAACCCTAACCCTAACCCTAACCCTAACCCTAACCCTAACCCTAACCCTAACCCTAACCCTAACCCTAACCCTAACCCTAACCCTAACCCTAACCCTAACCCTAACCCTAACCCTAACCCTAACCCTAACCCTAACCCTAACCCTAACCCTAACCCTAACCCTAACCCTAACCCTAACCCTAACCTAACCCTAACCCTAACCCTAACCCTAACCCTAACCCTAACCCTAACCCTAACCCTAACCCTAACCCTAACCCTAACCCTAACCCTAACCCTAACCCTAACCCTAACCCTAACCCTAACCCTAACCCTAACCCTAACCCTAACCCTAACCCTAACCCTAACCCTAACCCTAACCCTAACCCTAACCCTAACCCTAACCCTAACCCTAACCCTAACCCTAACCCTAACCCTAACCCTAACCCTAACCCTAACCCTAACCCTAACCCTAACCCTAACCCTAACCCTAACCCTAACCCTAACCCTAACCCTAACCCTAACCCTAACCCTAACCCTAACCCTAACCCTAACCCTAACCCTAACCCTAACCCTAACCCTAACCCTAACCCTAACCCTAACCCTAACCCTAACCCTAACCCTAACCCTAACCCTAACCCTAACCCTAACCCTAACCCTAACCCTAACCCTAACCCTAACCCTAACCCTAACCCTAACCCTAACCCTAACCCTAACCCTAACCCTAACCCTAACCCTAACCCTAACCCTAACCCTAACCCTAACCCTAACCCTAACCCTAACCTAACCCTAACCCTAACCCTAACCCTAACCCTAACCCTAACCCTAACCCTAACCCTAACCCTAACCCTAACCCTAACCCTAACCCTAACCCTAACCCTAACCCTAACCCTAACCCTAACCCTAACCCTAACCCTAACCCTAACCTAACCCTAACCCTAACCCTAACCCTAACCCTAACCCTAACCCTAACCCTAACCCTAACCCTAACCCTAACCCTAACCCTAACCCTAACCCTAACCTAACCCTAACCCTAACCCTAACCCTA
>NC_143032.1:88465000-88480000 GCF_057628025.1 Oncorhynchus mykiss | reverse complement strand
ACAGAAACTCCACGTTTTGCTCATCCTGACCCTTAAGACTTCTAGTCTTACCTAAAATCAACCTCACACCTCTGGGACCCCCACGTCCTATACAGCACCCCAAAAGCAAAGTTCCATCCTTCGCATTGGTTTCTATGACAAAGGCTCCCCTACACCTTACAGACGAACAGACGCCTCACTCAAACAAAGGGAAGATCTCATTGGACCAAACTCCAACAGGCCTTCACGTGCACACCGCATGCACACCTTGTGCCATCTCATGATTGGACCCTGGCCTAAACCACACCCCCAGTTTTTCACATAAAAAGAGGAGCACCCCTCAGTCTCAGCATCATTAGGGTCCACGGATCCCCAAAGAGCCTTCTACTGGATACAAGACTCAAGCTGGAAACCTGCAGAAGACCTCCTCTCCTCCTCTCCTCCACTGACCTACTGGATACAGACCCCAGCCCGGACTCTACCAAGACGAACCTCTCCCCCACAGATCTACTGGATAAAGACCCAAGCCTGCACTCTACCCAGACCACCTCTCCCCTCAAGGATCTACCGGACCCCAACTATATACCAACCCCTAAAGGGACACCTCACTGGGACCCAGACACCAGCTGATATTCTACACTCCCCACAAGCATCTCACCTGAACGACCGGACTCCTACGACTCGCCCTCCCCCCCCAAAAAAGATACCTCATCAGGACCCAAACACCAGCTGATACTCCCACAGACCTTCATAGACCTTCCAGACCACCGAGACTCTACCACTCACATACACCCACACACACCCTATTTTTTCCGGTCCATAATACGGCTTTTTTACCGCATTACGACCCAGTGCTCCTTTTTGCACTTTTTTTCCTCTCTGCCACCTGATGAAGCCGAGCAAGGCAGAAACGCGTCGTGGCTGGGTTTCCCCTAGATCTGTTGTGTAGCTGTAAAGAGGACAGGTCCCACACAGACTTCGGGGGTAACTCTTTTTGGCTACTCAATTTTCTTTGTACTTTTCTCTTTCCTTACTTTTAGTTTTCACATAGGTACACACCACACATGGCTGATCTACGGGACAACGCAGACTCTGGGGACTGCGAGGACTATTCAGACCCCCCACTCTACATCTAGACTAGCCCCACAATCGCGACGGGTCTTAATGATCTATACGGACTCTCGGAACAAATCCGCAAGATACGCACCAAGGGACCGGACGAAAACAGCTCCGACCGGCAGCCTGGGCTCATTATGGAAACGCCACATAATGAACATTTCTCCAAAGCTTCTACACAGCGGGGGAAACATCCCACACCAATGGACCTTCTCTCCCACCAGACAGCACCCCTCCACGGTCTCCATAGGACCAAAACCACCGGAGGACTACACCCCTACACCATTACATCAGGGGCACAAAGACACATCTCCTGATGCCATCCCCACCAGACCACCCCACTCTACATCCTACCTCATACCACCCCACTCCAGGACCTCCAGAAGATCCACCTCAGACCTTCCACCCAGAACCCCACCCCCCCTTCTGGAACTCCTACTCCCCCCTCCTACGGAACACCACCACCCCACAGCACCCCCAAGACTAACAAGCTGGCACTCTACGTCCCGGACCCAACCAGCAGACCAAAAGGGGCTCATCTATCCCACCCCAACCCACACCTTCAACCACATGGCTCCACAGGACCGGACCTCCTACACGCAGCACTACTCCTAAGGGGACAGGTAGCCCAGCAGATGAGAAAACCCCTAGGGACACCACCCCTAACCACCAGGTTAACCTGGTCTCACCAACCAACAACAAAGCGGAGGAACACCACACCACTGGGGCCCCACCTATCCCCCCCAACGCCTACTCTACAGCACGGTCACTCTCCAAGCTGATTAAGAGCCAGACACCACATGGAGATGATCAGCTTTTACCTCTCGGACAACCAGCTACCTCCGGGCTACCTCCACCAGACCAGAACGCTTACGGCTACCTTCACACCATCAGGAGCATCTGACACCACCCTAGCGGCTCTCGCTACAGCATCTTCACTTTGGATCCAAACCAGCCACCAGATCCTAGAACAGCACTACAGGGAGGAACTATCCCACAAATACACCATACTCTACAACACTCCATCCTGCCCTGACTGGCAGGAAGCCTGGTATTTAGGGGTTACATGGGCCCAGAAACTCCTCAGCGAACCACTCCGGGACTACTTGTTACAGGACATCAGGGACTCACTCCCCAAATTCTACGGGAATTGGCCTACGAGAGACTACAGCCCATTCCAACTACCACTCACCCACTGCCAACCTCACAGTGAGGACGAGGGGGATACCACCCTACAGAGGGCACACACCAGCAGACCCTCTCCTTCTCCACGGACCCACGGATACCCCACATCGGGACGATACCCTCTGAAGGAAGATTCCACTTCCCCTCTCCCGGAATCATCTAACACCACCACTCCAGAGACAAATATTTCCCCTATCCAACAGAGAACTACAAGGACACCTCCCACAACAAGCCACTCACCTCTACCATACCAGGGTACCCAGAGACCTATCCATACCCTGACCAGGATGGGTCCCTTCCGGTTAAAACAAAACCTGCTGAACCACCCCGAAATCCTAGCCCAAACAGGACTACAAGGGACCAGGCACAGGCAGCGAGTGCCCAGGTGGCTTCTGATCCTTCCGTGCCATCCCACACCCAAACCAGGGAGGAACGGCATGCTAAGCCACAGGAACGGAAGATTACCAAGCCACGAAAACGCCTGGCCAACGAATCACTACTCGGGGACCAGCACAATCCTCCACTCCAATCAAAGGGCATCAAAAAAATCATCAACGATTGGGCAGCTACGGACCACAACCTCCCCACCTTACTAAACACTACACCAGGAGACACCCACACCCGGGACCAAACAAAGGAAACCACCGGATCCTACCCATCATTACAACCTACAACTCACCCAGCCTCCGAATGACTACTATCATCCAGCAAAGACTCCAGCACAAACAACTACTCCCTCTCCACACACCCATCCTGGCCTTCAAACGGAACAAAAATCTCAAGGACTCCCTGGTCAGCAGCCACCTCACATTATAAACCAGAGGGACGAATTACTACTCCCGGGAACCTCCAGGCCCTATACCACCACCACGACTGGACCATTACTGAGGTCTTCAGTACAACGGAGGAACGACTGGACAGACACTGCACCTGCACCTTACACACCCCACATCCCATACAACAGATAGGGGGTCATTAAGACCACAAAAAACAGATCTTCAAATAGCACCATAGAGTTACCATGCCCATGGACTCTCAAGAAATACTTTCCTTTTTATTTAAAAAAAAAAAAAAAAAAAAAAAAAAAAGAAATATATAACTATATATTTATATATAAGTATATCTTTTTTTTCCCCGCTTTCTTGAACTCAGGGTTACCATGACCATGGACCCTTTGATGCAAAGAAACTATAAAATAGAAATCTAAATATCTTTATGTTATTTACCAAGAACCCTCACCATCTCACCATCCTTCCAACTCTACCTCACTGAAGATACCCACCAGCACCCCCAACGGACGAGAACCTTTTTTCTCCAACTACTCTGGGGACACGGCTTTGTCGACTCCCCCGCAGCGAGCAGACCCTAAGCAAACTAGGCCCGACCATACACCAAGCAAGAAGACCGGAGGAAATGGTAGCGACCGGACTCCTTCGGGACCCCTCTGGGGCCTGTTGGCAGACCTATCGGCTCAACCCTCCCAAGCCCCCTTACACACGGGAGACTCACGTAACGCGCTGGACCACTATCTACCCCAGATTAGATCTGGATTGGCAGTAGGTTCAGTAGCGCGTGTTTGGTCCTAGCGGGTTGGGATACCCAAAAGAGGGGCTTTTGGGTTATGCGCTGCGGCTGGAGGATCGCGTCTGCCGAATAACCCCTGGGGTGCCCAGATAATGTCTGGCGAGGTATCGGACCCCACAGAGGAAATTCCTACTGGGGACCCCCTACCCCGCCGCACTTAGCCTGGACAACCGAACCATTTTTTTACCTGGACTACGTACCAGTTCACTGTCTAGGGATGATATACCTCTGGAAACGTTACGATCCTGGAAGGGAGTAATTCCACTGGTCACTATTACCCAAAAACTCTGAATTACCTACAACTGAGATGGTGTGGATGGAAGCACCCAATTAACCTCTACTACTGCCGGACGTTTCATACGTAAGCCAGAGAAGGTTTGCCGGCTTCTAAACCCTCCATACACCGACCGTAACACAGGACGTGACTCCAGGGGCGGATGCATGACAACCGTATAGAGGGCTCGCCTTCTGGGTGTCTGTCTGCTCAAACCACTGGCGGTTATAGACTGACCACTTGACAGGGACACATGGCAACCGACTGAGGTCCGGACCTGCACAAGGTACGCAACTCGATGGTTTTGCCTGATCCTACGCCGAGTATACCCATACAGACCAGCTGGATTCGACTAGACATGGGTTGATTGGGAATTAGGATCCTGGAAGGGAATAACTCCCAATCATACACATGATTGAAAACATCCAGGACCTAAGACTGACGAACACTGAAGTGAATACATAGACAACATGGAGCTAAAAAAGAAGGATCCGAAAGAGAGTAAAACTCCTAGGTTGCACTATGCTTTCCACTTCCGTCGACACAGCGGACCCGGACATCATGACCATACTACTCGACATGGACACATGGCAACCAACCGAGAACCGGACCTGCATAAGGTACGCAACTCAAGGGCTTTGCCTGATCCTAAGTTGAGTTGACAGACCTACCTAAACTTAACCTCTTCTATACCTTACCCTAACCCTAACCCTAACCTTAACCATCCCAAAACCCATACCTAAACTTAACCCTAACCTTAACCCTTCTTTCAAAAAAAAAAAAAAAAAAAAAAAAAAACCATATCTTACCCTAACCCCAAACCCTAACCTTAACCATTCTAAAACCTTACCTAACCCTAACCCTACAGACAGACAGTCCTTTAACCCAACCAACGGGTTAATCTACAAGTGGGCTACCATGGGGCCTACGACTTTGGCCGGCCGCGCCCGTACCCTCCGACCCGCGCGTATATGATGTGGAGTGCAACCCCTCCCTTCCCCCCTCCGGTTTCCACGTGTCAGAGATGGAAGTGGATCAACCGACTCAAAACTAGAAACCAAACACTTGGCGAGTCACCGCTGCGTTGCCGGATGTAGGGTATGGACGCAGCAAGCCAAGGAAATTTTATCCCTTACACTGACTGGGATCCTCCCTAATCCGGCCTTTTACAAGGGTTTTTTTTCCTCCACCCTTGTACCCTCTGGATTGGTTTGATGGTGAACAGGTTCAAAATTATCATTAGATTATATACCAACTAAAATAACCCTACTCCTCTCCTGACCCCTGGATGCACACCACCATTTTTTACAACCCAAAAGCATTTTTTATTGATGAACACTACACCCCCAGCCCCTTTTTTTCTCAACAAGAAGAATTTCCCCCCCCACCCCCCCCCCTTCAACAAAAGAAGACTCCTACTCAAAGATTCTACCTTTTTCTACTAAAGAGGATTTCTCTCAAAGACCCCCCCCCCCCCCCCCCCCCCTTTTTTTCAACAAGAATCCCCCCCCCCCCCCCCCCCTTCAACAAAAGAAGACCCCTACTCAAAGATTCTACCTTTTTTTACCAAAGAGGATTTTTCTCAAAGACCCCCCCCCCCCCTTCTTTTTCAACAAGAAGAATTTCCCCCCCCCCCCCTTCAACAAAAGAAGACTCCTACTCAAAGATTTTACCTTTTTTCTACTAAAGAGGATTTTTTTACCCATCCTGACGACCGTATTTCCAACTTAGGAGCAAAATGATACAAATTACAATATAGGCCCACCACACTCACACCCCTGCACCATACACCCACATACCAAAAACCCAGGATAATACCAACATCCTACACCAGACCCTCCCCCAGGTAAGTATTCCCCCCTCCCCCCAGGTAAGTCTCTCCCCTACTGGAGTGGTCCCATCATCTTCGGAGGACAAACATCACTGGAAACAGCCAAAAAAGTTTTTCTGGACCCGTACCTCCCATTCCCCAAGTGGACGTTAACTGGACAACACGGCCAAATCTACTATATACCCAGGATCCCAAATGGACGCAAACGCGATGGAAGCTATACTCCGCTAAAAAGCACCAACTAAAGAGGACAAGTTTAGCAACACTTCCCAGCTGGCCAAACTGAAACTACCCCCCAGAAATACTACCTACCACTACCCCTCAACAAAGAAACAAGGTTATAAGTTCCCCACACACCTGGAAATGACCAGAGTTCACGAACTTTACTTCAACTCTACATCGCTCCTTCCGCACTCTAACGCAAACTCCAAAAAGACGGAAAAAGATGTCCACCACTTTTGAAAGCTTACAGACAGACCTATGAGTCACCTAGAAACTCCACTATAGTCTCATCCGAATCCCACAGATGTCCACCCTACCCTCAACTCCTCCTGAAACTACAGAACCTCTTCTTGGGTTCCTTCTAGGCCCAAACCCTCAACAAGAGCAGACCGCTCCCGAAGCTAACACACAAGTCAATGGAGACACAGAGGTCAAACACTACTTTCTCAGAGGAGGATCTAATATACTTCTACTCATCACAGAAACTCCACGTTTTGCTCATCCTGACCCTTAAGACTTCTAGTCTTACCTAAAATCAACCTCACACCTCTGGGACCCCCACGTCCTATACAGCACCCCAAAAGCAAAGTTCCATCCTTCGCATTGGTTTCTATGACAAAGGCTCCCCTACACCTTACAGACGAACAGACGCCTCACTCAAACAAAGGGAAGATCTCATTGGACCAAACTCCAACAGGCCTTCACGTGCACACCGCATGCACACCTTGTGCCATCTCATGATTGGACCCTGGCCTAAACCACACCCCCAGTTTTTCACATAAAAAGAGGAGCACCCCTCAGTCTCAGCATCATTAGGGTCCACGGATCCCCAAAGAGCCTTCTACTGGATACAAGACTCAAGCTGGAAACCTGCAGAAGACCTCCTCTCCTCCTCTCCTCCACTGACCTACTGGATACAGACCCCAGCCCGGACTCTACCAAGACGAACCTCTCCCCCACAGATCTACTGGATAAAGACCCAAGCCTGCACTCTACCCAGACCACCTCTCCCCTCAAGGATCTACCGGACCCCAACTATATACCAACCCCTAAAGGGACACCTCACTGGGACCCAGACACCAGCTGATATTCTACACTCCCCACAAGCATCTCACCTGAACGACCAGACTCCTACGACTCGCCCTCCCCCCCCAAAAAAGATACCTCATCAGGACCCAAACACCAGCTGATACTCCCACAGACCTTCATAGACCTTCCAGACCACCGAGACTCTACCACTCACATACACCCACACACACCCTATTTTTTCCGGTCCATAATACGGCTTTTTTACCGCATTACGACCCAGTGCTCCTTTTTGCACTTTTTTTCCTCTCTGCCACCTGATGAAGCCGAGCAAGGCAGAAACGCGTCGTGGCTGGGTTTCCCCTAGATCTGTTGTGTAGCTGTAAAGAGGACAGGTCCCACACAGACTTCGGGGGTAACTCTTTTTGGCTACTCAATTTTCTTTGTACTTTTCTCTTTCCTTACTTTTAGTTTTCACATAGGTACACACCACACATGGCTGATCTACGGGACAACGCAGACTCTGGGGACTGCGAGGACTATTCAGACCCCCCACTCTACATCTAGACTAGCCCCACAATCGCGACGGGTCTTAATGATCTATACGGACTCTCGGAACAAATCCGCAAGATACGCACCAAGGGACCGGACGAAAACAGCTCCGACCGGCAGCCTGGGCTCATTATGGAAACGCCACATAATGAACATTTCTCCAAAGCTTCTACACAGCGGGGGAAACATCCCACACCAATGGACCTTCTCTCCCACCAGACAGCACCCCTCCACGGTCTCCATAGGACCAAAACCACCGGAGGACTACACCCCTACACCATTACATCAGGGGCACAAAGACACATCTCCTGATGCCATCCCCACCAGACCACCCCACTCTACATCCTACCTCATACCACCCCACTCCAGGACCTCCAGAAGATCCACCTCAGACCTTCCACCCAGAACCCCACCCCCCCTTCTGGAACTCCTACTCCCCCCTCCTACGGAACACCACCACCCCACAGCACCCCCAAGACTAACAAGCTGGCACTCTACGTCCCGGACCCAACCAGCAGACCAAAAGGGGCTCATCTATCCCACCCCAACCCACACCTTCAACCACATGGCTCCACAGGACCGGACCTCCTACACGCAGCACTACTCCTAAGGGGACAGGTAGCCCAGCAGATGAGAAAACCCCTAGGGACACCACCCCTAACCACCAGGTTAACCTGGTCTCACCAACCAACAACAAAGCGGAGGAACACCACACCACTGGGGCCCCACCTATCCCCCCCAACGCCTACTCTACAGCACGGTCACTCTCCAAGCTGATTAAGAGCCAGACACCACATGGAGATGATCAGCTTTTACCTCTCGGACAACCAGCTACCTCCGGGCTACCTCCACCAGACCAGAACGCTTACGGCTACCTTCACACCATCAGGAGCATCTGACACCACCCTAGCGGCTCTCGCTACAGCATCTTCACTTTGGATCCAAACCAGCCACCAGATCCTAGAACAGCACTACAGGGAGGAACTATCCCACAAATACACCATACTCTACAACACTCCATCCTGCCCTGACTGGCAGGAAGCCTGGTATTTAGGGGTTACATGGGCCCAGAAACTCCTCAGCGAACCACTCCGGGACTACTTGTTACAGGACATCAGGGACTCACTCCCCAAATTCTACGGGAATTGGCCTACGAGAGACTACAGCCCATTCCAACTACCACTCACCCACTGCCAACCTCACAGTGAGGACGAGGGGGATACCACCCTACAGAGGGCACACACCAGCAGACCCTCTCCTTCTCCACGGACCCACGGATACCCCACATCGGGACGATACCCTCTGAAGGAAGATTCCACTTCCCCTCTCCCGGAATCATCTAACACCACCACTCCAGAGACAAATATTTCCCCTATCCAACAGAGAACTACAAGGACACCTCCCACAACAAGCCACTCACCTCTACCATACCAGGGTACCCAGAGACCTATCCATACCCTGACCAGGATGGGTCCCTTCCGGTTAAAACAAAACCTGCTGAACCACCCCGAAATCCTAGCCCAAACAGGACTACAAGGGACCAGGCACAGGCAGCGAGTGCCCAGGTGGCTTCTGATCCTTCCGTGCCATCCCACACCCAAACCAGGGAGGAACGGCATGCTAAGCCACAGGAACGGAAGATTACCAAGCCACGAAAACGCCTGGCCAACGAATCACTACTCGGGGACCAGCACAATCCTCCACTCCAATCAAAGGGCATCAAAAAAATCATCAACGATTGGGCAGCTACGGACCACAACCTCCCCACCTTACTAAACACTACACCAGGAGACACCCACACCCGGGACCAAACAAAGGAAACCACCGGATCCTACCCATCATTACAACCTACAACTCACCCAGCCTCCGAATGACTACTATCATCCAGCAAAGACTCCAGCACAAACAACTACTCCCTCTCCACACACCCATCCTGGCCTTCAAACGGAACAAAAATCTCAAGGACTCCCTGGTCAGCAGCCACCTCACATTATAAACCAGAGGGACGAATTACTACTCCCGGGAACCTCCAGGCCCTATACCACCACCACGACTGGACCATTACTGAGGTCTTCAGTACAACGGAGGAACGACTGGACAGACACTGCACCTGCACCTTACACACCCCACATCCCATACAACAGATAGGGGGTCATTAAGACCACAAAAAACAGATCTTCAAATAGCACCATAGAGTTACCATGCCCATGGACTCTCAAGAAATACTTTCCTTTTTATTTAAAAAAAAAAAAAAAAAAAAAAAAAAAAGAAATATATAACTATATATTTATATATAAGTATATCTTTTTTTTCCCCGCTTTCTTGAACTCAGGGTTACCATGACCATGGACCCTTTGATGCAAAGAAACTATAAAATAGAAATCTAAATATCTTTATGTTATTTACCAAGAACCCTCACCATCTCACCATCCTTCCAACTCTACCTCACTGAAGATACCCACCAGCACCCCCAACGGACGAGAACCTTTTTTCTCCAACTACTCTGGGGACACGGCTTTGTCGACTCCCCCGCAGCGAGCAGACCCTAAGCAAACTAGGCCCGACCATACACCAAGCAAGAAGACCGGAGGAAATGGTAGCGACCGGACTCCTTCGGGACCCCTCTGGGGCCTGTTGGCAGACCTATCGGCTCAACCCTCCCAAGCCCCCTTACACACGGGAGACTCACGTAACGCGCTGGACCACTATCTACCCCAGATTAGATCTGGATTGGCAGTAGGTTCAGTAGCGCGTGTTTGGTCCTAGCGGGTTGGGATACCCAAAAGAGGGGCTTTTGGGTTATGCGCTGCGGCTGGAGGATCGCGTCTGCCGAATAACCCCTGGGGTGCCCAGATAATGTCTGGCGAGGTATCGGACCCCACAGAGGAAATTCCTACTGGGGACCCCCTACCCCGCCGCACTTAGCCTGGACAACCGAACCATTTTTTTACCTGGACTACGTACCAGTTCACTGTCTAGGGATGATATACCTCTGGAAACGTTACGATCCTGGAAGGGAGTAATTCCACTGGTCACTATTACCCAAAAACTCTGAATTACCTACAACTGAGATGGTGTGGATGGAAGCACCCAATTAACCTCTACTACTGCCGGACGTTTCATACGTAAGCCAGAGAAGGTTTGCCGGCTTCTAAACCCTCCATACACCGACCGTAACACAGGACGTGACTCCAGGGGCGGATGCATGACAACCGTATAGAGGGCTCGCCTTCTGGGTGTCTGTCTGCTCAAACCACTGGCGGTTATAGACTGACCACTTGACAGGGACACATGGCAACCGACTGAGGTCCGGACCTGCACAAGGTACGCAACTCGATGGTTTTGCCTGATCCTACGCCGAGTATACCCATACAGACCAGCTGGATTCGACTAGACATGGGTTGATTGGGAATTAGGATCCTGGAAGGGAATAACTCCCAATCATACACATGATTGAAAACATCCAGGACCTAAGACTGACGAACACTGAAGTGAATACATAGACAACATGGAGCTAAAAAAGAAGGATCCGAAAGAGAGTAAAACTCCTAGGTTGCACTATGCTTTCCACTTCCGTCGACACAGCGGACCCGGACATCATGACCATACTACTCGACATGGACACATGGCAACCAACCGAGAACCGGACCTGCATAAGGTACGCAACTCAAGGGCTTTGCCTGATCCTAAGTTGAGTTGACAGACCTACCTAAACTTAACCTCTTCTATACCTTACCCTAACCCTAACCCTAACCTTAACCATCCCAAAACCCATACCTAAACTTAACCCTAACCTTAACCCTTCTTTCAAAAAAAAAAAAAAAAAAAAAAAAAAAACCATATCTTACCCTAACCCCAAACCCTAACCTTAACCATTCTAAAACCTTACCTAACCCTAACCCTACAGACAGACAGTCCTTTAACCCAACCAACGGGTTAATCTACAAGTGGGCTACCATGGGGCCTACGACTTTGGCCGGCCGCGCCCGTACCCTCCGACCCGCGCGTATATGATGTGGAGTGCAACCCCTCCCTTCCCCCCTCCGGTTTCCACGTGTCAGAGATGGAAGTGGATCAACCGACTCAAAACTAGAAACCAAAACTAGAAACCAACCCCTCCCTTCCCCCCTCCGGTTTCCACGTGTCAGAGATGGAAGTGGATCAACCGACTCAAAACTAGAACCCTAACCCTAACCCTAACCCTAACCCTAACCCTAACCCTACCCTAACCCTAACCCTAACCCTAACCCTAACCCTAACCCTAACCCTAACCCTAACCCCCTAACCCTAACCCTAACCCTAACCCTAACCCTAACCCTAACCCCTAACCCTAACCCTAACCCTAACCCTAACCCTAACCCTAACCCTAACCCTAAACCCTTACCTAACCCTAACCCTAACCCTAAACCCTAACCCTAACCCTAACCCTAACCTTAACCCTAACCCTTACCTAAACCTAACCTTAACCATTCTAAAAAACTATACCTTACCCTAACCTTAACCCTAACCTTAACCACTCTTAAAACTATACCTAAACCTAAAACCTACTGACAGACAGTCTTTTAACCCAACCAACGGGTTAATCTACAAGTGGGCAACCATGGGGCCTACTACTTTGGCCGGCCGCGCCCGGACCCACCCGGACCGCGCGCACATGTGTGGAGTGCACACCCCTCCCTTCCCCCCCTTCGGCTTCCACGTGTCAGAGATGGAAGTGGATCAACCGACTCAAAACTAGACAACCTAACCTTAACCACTCTAAAAAACCCTTACCTAACCCTAACCCTAACCCTAAACCCTAACCCTAACCCTAACCCTAACCTTAACCCTAACCCTTACCTAAACCTAACCTTAACCATTCTAAAAAACTATACCTTACCCTAACCTTAACCCTAACCTTAACCACTCTTAAAACTATACCTAAACCTAAAACCTACTGACAGACAGTCTTTTAACCCAACCAACGGGTTAATCTACAAGTGGGCAACCATGGGGCCTACTACTTTGGCCGGCCGCGCCCGGACCCACCCGGACCGCGCGCACATGTGTGGAGTGCACACCCCTCCCTTCCCCCCCTTCGGCTTCCACGTGTCAGAGATGGAAGTGGATCAACCGACTCAAAACTAGACAACCGAAAGAGAGTAAACTCCTAAGTTGCACTATGCTTTCCACTTCCGTTGACATAGCGGACCAAGACATCATGACCATACCACTCGACATGGACACATGGCAACCAACCGAGGACCGGACCTGCATAAGGTACGCAACTCAAGGGTTTTGCCTGATCCTAAGTTGAGTTGACAGACTTACCTAAACCATTCTGAAATACTATACCTAGCCTTAACCCTAAACCTAACTCTAACCTTAACCACTCTAAAAAACCCTTACCTAACCCTAACCCTAACCCTAAACCCTAACCCTAACCCTAACCCTAACCCTAACCTTAACCCTAACCCTTACCTAAACCTAACCTTAACCATTCTAAAAAACTATACCTTACCCTAACCTTAACCCTAACCTTAACCACTCTTAAAACTATACCTAAACCTAAAACCTACTGACAGACAGTCTTTTAACCCAACCAACGGGTTAATCTACAAGTGGGCAACCATGGGGCCTACTACTTTGGCCGGCCGCGCCCGGACCCACCCGGACCGCGCGCACATGTGTGGAGTGCACACCCCTCCCTTCCCCCCCTTCGGCTTCCACGTGTCAGAGATGGAAGTGGATCAACCGACTCAAAACTAGACAACCGAAAGAGAGTAAACTCCTAAGTTGCACTATGCTTTCCACTTCCGTTGACATAGCGGACCAAGACATCATGACCATACCACTCGACATGGACACATGGCAACCAACCGAGGACCGGACCTGCATAAGGTACGCAACTCAAGGGTTTTGCCTGATCCTAAGTTGAGTTGACAGACTTACCTAAACCATTCTGAAATACTATACCTAGCCTTAACCCTAAACCTAACTCTAACCTTAACCACTCTAAAAAACCCTTACCTAACCCTAACCCTAACCCTAAACCCTAACCCTAACCCTAACCCTAACCCTAACCTTAACCCTAACCCTTACCTAAACCTAACCTTAACCATTCTAAAAAACTATACCTTACCCTAACCTTAACCCTAACCTTAACCACTCTTAAAACTATACCTAAACCTAAAACCTACTGACAGACAGTCTTTTAACCCAACCAACGGGTTAATCTACAAGTGGGCAACCATGGGGCCTACTACTTTGGCCGGCCGCGCCCGGACCCACCCGGACCGCGCGCACATGTGTGGAGTGCACACCCCTCCCTTCCCCCCCTTCGGCTTCCACGTGTCAGAGATGGAAGTGGATCAACCGACTCAAAACTAGACAACCTAACCTTAACCACTCTAAAAAACCCTTACCTAACCCTAACCCTAACCCTAAACCCTAACCCTAACCCTAACCCTAACCTTAACCCTAACCCTTACCTAAACCTAACCTTAACCATTCTAAAAAACTATACCTTACCCTAACCTTAACCCTAACCTTAACCACTCTTAAAACTATACCTAAACCTAAAACCTACTGACAGACAGTCTTTTAACCCAACCAACGGGTTAATCTACAAGTGGGCAACCATGGGGCCTACTACTTTGGCCGGCCGCGCCCGGACCCACCCGGACCGCGCGCACATGTGTGGAGTGCACACCCCTCCCTTCCCCCCCTTCGGCTTCCACGTGTCAGAGATGGAAGTGGATCAACCGACTCAAAACTAGACAACCGAAAGAGAGTAAACTCCTAAGTTGCACTATGCTTTCCACTTCCGTTGACATAGCGGACCAAGACATCATGACCATACCACTCGACATGGACACATGGCAACCAACCGAGGACCGGACCTGCATAAGGTACGCAACTCAAGGGTTTTGCCTGATCCTAAGTTGAGTTGACAGACTTACCTAAACCATTCTGAAATACTATACCTAGCCTTAACCCTAAACCTAACTCTAACCTTAACCACTCTAAAAAACCCTTACCTAACCCTAACCCTAACCCTAAACCCTAACCCTAACCCTAACCCTAACCCTAACCTTAACCCTAACCCTTACCTAAACCTAACCTTAACCATTCTAAAAAACTATACCTTACCCTAACCTTAACCCTAACCTTAACCACTCTTAAAACTATACCTAAACCTAAAACCTACTGACAGACAGTCTTTTAACCCAACCAACGGGTTAATCTACAA
>NC_143032.1:88460000-88462500 GCF_057628025.1 Oncorhynchus mykiss | reverse complement strand
AGGAACACCACACCACTGGGGCCCCACCTATCCCCCCCAACGCCTACTCTACAGCACGGTCACTCTCCAAGCTGATTAGAGCCAGACACCACATGGAGATGATCAGCTTTTACCTCTCGGACAACCAGCTACCTCCGGGCTACCTCCACCAGACCAGAACGCTTACGGCTACCTTCACACCATCAGGAGCATCTGACACCACCCTAGCGGCTCTCGCTACAGCATCTTCACTTTGGATCCAAACCAGCCACCAGATCCTAGAACAGCACTACAGGGAGGAACTATCCCACAAATACACCATACTCTACAACACTTCATCCTGCCCTGACTGGCAGGAAGCCTGGTATTTAGGGGTTACATGGGCCCAGAAACTCCTCAGCGAACCACACCGGGACTACTTGTTACAGGACATCAGGGACTCACTCCCCAAATTCTACGGGAATTGGCCTACGAGAGACTACAGCCCATTCCAACTACCACTCACCCACTGCCAACCTCACAGTGAGGACGAGGGGGATACCACCCTACAGAGGGCACACACCAGCAGACCCTCTCCTTCTCCACGGACCTACGGACACCCCACATCGGGACGATACCCTCTGAAGGAAGATTCCACTTCCCCTCTCCCGGAATCATCTAACACCACCACTCCAGAGACAAATATTTCCCCTATCCAACAGAGAACTACCAGGACACCTCCCACAACAAGCCACTCACCTCTACCATACCAGGGTACCCAGAGACCTATCCATACCCTGACCAGGGTGGGTCCCTTCCGGTTAAAACAAAACCTGCTGAACCACCCCGAAATCCTAGCCCAAACAGGACTACAAGGGACCAGGCACAGGCAGCGAGTGCCCAGGTGGCTTCTGATCCTTCCGTGCCATCCCACACCCAAACCAGGGAGGAACGGCATGCTAAGCCACAGGAACGGAAGATTACCAAGCCACGAAAACGCCTGGCCAACGAATCACTACTCGGGGACCAGCACAATCCTCCACTCCAATCAAAGGGCATCAAAAAAATCATCAACGATTGAGCAGCTACGGACCACAACCTCCCCACCTTACTAAACACTACACCAGGAGACACCCACACCCGGGACCAAACAAAGGAAACCACCGGATCCTACCCATCATTACAACCTACAACTCACCCGGCCTCCGAATGACTACTATCATCCAGCAAAGACTCCAGCACAAACAACTACTCCCTCTCCACACACCCATCCTGGCCTTCAAACGGAACAAAAATCTCAAGGACTCCCTGGTCAGCAGCCACCTCACATTATAAACCAGAGGGACGAATTACTACTCCCGGGAACCTCCAGGCCCTATACCACCACCACGACTGGACCATTACTGAGGCCTTCAGTACAACGGAGGAACGACTGGACAGACACTGCACCTGCACCTTACACACCCCACATCCCATACAACAGATAGGGGGTCATTAAGACCACAAAAAACAGATCTTCAAATAGCACCATAGAGTTACCATGCCCATGGACTCTCAAGAAATACTTTCCTTTTTATTTAAAAAAAAAAAAAAAAAAAAAAAAAAAACAAAAGGGAGATATATATATATATATATAACTATATATTTATATATAAGTATATCTTTTTTTCCCCGCTTTCTTGAACTCAGGGTTACCATGACCATGGACCCTTTGATGCAAAGAAACTATAAAATAGAAATCTAAATATCTTTATGTTATTTACCAAGAACCCTCACCATCTCACCATCCTTCCAACTCTACCTCACTGAAGATACCCACCAGCACCCCCAACGGACGAGAACCTTTTTTCTCCAACTACTCTGGGGGCACGGCTTTGTCGACTCCCCCGCAGCGAGCAGACCCCAAGCAAACTAGGCCCGACCATACACCAAGCAAGAAGACCGGAGGAAATGGTAGCGACCGGACTCCTTCGGGACCCCTCTGGGGCCTGTTGGCAGACCTATCGGCTCAACCCTCCCAAGCCCCCTTACACACGGGAGACTCACGTAACGCGCTGGACCACTATCTACCCCAGATTAGATCTGGATTGGCAGTAGGTTCAGTAGCGCGTGTTTGGTCCTAGCGGGTTGGGATACCCAAAAGAGGGGCTTTTGGGTTATGCGCTGCGGCTGGAGGATCGCGTCTGCCGAATAACCCCTGGGGTGCCCAGATAATGTCTGGCGAGGTATCGGACCCCACAGAGGAAATTCCTACTGGGGACCCCCTACCCCGCCGCACTTAGCCTGGACAACCGAACCATTTTTTTACCTGGACTACGTACCAGTTCACTGTCTAGGGATGATATACCTCTGGAAACGTTACGATCCTGGAAGGGAGTAATTCCACTGGTCACTATTACCCAAAAACTCTGAATTACCTACAACTGAGATGGTGTGGATGGAAGCACCCAATTAACTTCTACTACTGCCGGACGTTTCATACGTAAGCCAGAGAAGGTTTGCCGGCTTCTAAACCCTCCATACACCGACCGTAACACAGGAC
>NC_143032.1:87040000-87165000 GCF_057628025.1 Oncorhynchus mykiss | reverse complement strand
TAAACTATCCAGTCTACTAGCTAGAAAGGTAAAGGTCTGGTAAACTATCCAGTCTACTAGCTAGAAAGGTAAAGGTCTGGTAAACTATCCAGTCTACTAGCTAGAAAGGTAAAGGTCTGGTAAACTATCCAGTCTACTAGCTAGAAAGGTCCGGTAAACTATCCAGTCTACTAGCTAGAAAGGTAAAGGTCTGGTAAACTATCCAGTCTACTAGCTAGAAAGGTAAAGGTCTGGTAAACTATCCAGTCTACTAGCTAGAAAGGTCTGGTAAACTATCCAGTCTACTAGCTAGAAAGGTCTGGTAAACTATCCAGTCTACTAGCTAGAAATGTCTGGTAAACTATCCAGTCTACTAGCTAGAAAGGTAAAGGTCTGGTAAACTATCCAGTCTACTAGCTAGAAAGGTAAAGGTCTGGTAAACTATCCAGTCTACTAGCTAGAAAGGTCTGGTAAACTATCCAGTCTACTAGCTAGAAAGGTCTGGTAAACTATCCAGTCTACTAGCTAGAAAGGTAAAGGTCTGGTAAACTATCCAGTCTACTAGCTAGAAAGGTAAAGGTCTGGTAAACTAGCTAGTCTACTAGCTAGAAAGGTCTGGTAAACTATCCAGTCTACTAGCTAGAAAGGTAAAGGTCTGGTAAACTATCCAGTCTACTAGCTAGAAAGGTAAAGGTCTGGTAAACTATCCAGTATACTAGCTAGAAAGGTAAAGGTATGGTAAACTATCTAGTCTACTAGCTAGAAAGGTCTGGTAAACTATCCAGTCTACTAGCTAGAAAGGTAAAGGTCTGGTAAACTATCCAGTCTACTAGCTAGAAAGGTAAAGGTCTGGTAAACTATCCAGTCTACTAGCTAGAAAGGTAAAGGTCTGGTAAACTATCCAGTCTACTAGCTAGAAAGGTAAAGGTCTGGTAAACTATCCAGTCTACTAGCTAGAAAGGTCCGGTAAACTATCCAGTCTACTAGCTAGAAAGGTAAAGGTCTGGTAAACTATCCAGTCTACTAGCTAGAAAGGTAAAGGTCTGGTAAACTATCCAGTCTACTAGCTAGAAAGGTCTGGTAAACTATCCAGTCTACTAGCTAGAAAGGTCTGGTAAACTATCCAGTCTACTAGCTAGAAAGGTCTGGTAAACTATCCAGTCTACTAGCTAGAAAGGTAAAGGTCTGGTAAACTATCCAGTCTACTAGCTAGAAAGGTAAAGGTCTGGTAAACTATCCAGTCTACTAGCTAGAAAGGTAAAGGTCTGGTAAACTATCCAGTCTACTAGCTAGAAAGGTCTGGTAAACTATCCAGTCTACTAGCTAGAAAGGTCTGGTAAACTATCCAGTCTACTAGCTAGAAAGGTAAAGGTCTGGTAAACTATCCAGTCTACTAGCTAGAAAGGTAAAGGTCTGGTAAACTAGCTAGTCTACTAGCTAGAAAGGTCTGGTAAACTATCCAGTCTACTAGCTAGAAAGGTAAAGGTCTGGTAAACTATCCAGTCTACTAGCTAGAAAGGTAAAGGTCTGGTAAACTATCCAGTCTATTAGCTAGAAAGGTCTGGTAAACTATCCTGTCTACTAGCTAGAAAGGTAAAGGTCTGGTAAACTATCCAGTATACTAGCTAGAAAGGTAAAGGTATGGTAAACTATCTAGTCTACTAGCTAGAAAGGTCTGGTAAACTATCCAGTCTACTAGCTAGAAAGGTAAAGGTCTGGTAAACTATCCAGTCTACTAGCTAGAAAGGTAAAGGTCTGGTAAACTATCCAGTCTACTAGCTAGAAAGGTCTGGTAAACTATCCAGTCTACTAGCTAGAAAGGTAAAGGTCTGGTAACTATCCAGTCTACTAGCTAGAAAGGTAAAGGTCTGGTAAACTATCCAGTCTACTAGCTAGAAAGGTAAAGGTCTGGTAAACTATCCAGTCTACTAGCTAGAAAGGTCTGGTAAACTATCCAGTCTACTAGCTAGAAAGGTAAAGGTCTGGTATACTATCCAGTCTACTAGCTAGAAAGGTCTGGTATACTATCCAGTCTACTAGCTAGAAAGGTCTGGTAAACTATCCAGTCTACTAGCTAGAAAGGTAAAGGTCTGGTAAACTATCCAGTCTACTAGCTAGAAAGGTCTGGTAAACTATCCAGTCTACTAGCTAGAAAGGTAAAGGTCTGGTAAACTATCCAGTCTACTAGCTAGAAAGGTAAAGGTCTGGTAAACTATCCAGTCTACTAGCTAGAAAGGTAAAGGTCTGGTAAACTATCTAGTCTACTAGCTAGAAAGGTCTGGTAAACTATCCAGTCTACTAGCTAGAAAGGTAAAGGTCTGGTAAACTATCCAGTCTACTAGCTAGAAAGGTAAAGGTCTGGTAAACTATCCAGTCTACTAGCTAGAAAGGTCTGGTAAACTATCCAGTCTACTAGCTAGAAAGGTAAAGGTCTGGTAAACTATCCAGTCTACTAGCTAGAAAGGTAAAGGTCTGGTAAACTATCCAGTCTACTAGCTAGAAAGGTCTGGTAAACTATCCAGTCTACTAGCTAGAAAGGTAAAGGTCTGGTAACTATCCAGTCTACTAGCTAGAAAGGTAAAGGTCTGGTAAACTATCCAGTCTACTAGCTAGAAAGGTAAAGGTCTGGTAAACTATCCAGTCTACTAGCTAGAAAGGTCTGGTAAACTATCCAGTCTACTAGCTAGAAAGGTAAAGGTCTGGTATACTATCCAGTCTACTAGCTAGAAAGGTCTGGTATACTATCCAGTCTACTAGCTAGAAAGGTCTGGTAAACTATCCAGTCTACTAGCTAGAAAGGTAAAGGTCTGGTAAACTATCCAGTCTACTAGCTAGAAAGGTCTGGTAAACTATCCAGTCTACTAGCTAGAAAGGTAAAGGTCTGGTAAACTATCCAGTCTACTAGCTAGAAAGGTAAAGGTCTGGTAAACTATCCAGTCTACTAGCTAGAAAGGTAAAGGTCTGGTAAACTATCTAGTCTACTAGCTAGAAAGGTCTGGTAAACTATCCAGTCTACTAGCTAGAAAGGTAAAGGTCTGGTAAACTATCCAGTCTACTAGCTAGAAAGGTAAAGGTCTGGTAAACTATCCAGTCTACTAGCTAGAAAGGTCTGGTAAACTATCCAGTCTACTAGCTAGAAAGGTAAAGGTCTGGTAAACTATCCAGTATACTAGCTAGAAAGGTAAAGGTATGGTAAACTATCTAGTCTACTAGCTAGAAAGGTCTGGTAAACTATTCAGTCTACTAGCTAGAAAGGTAAAGGTCTGGTAAACTATCCAGTCTACTAGCTAGAAAGGTCTGGTAAACTATCCAGTCTACTAGCTAGAAAGGTCTGGTAAACTATCCAGTCTACTAGCTAGAAAGGTAAAGGTCTGGTAAACTATCCAGTCTACTAGCTAGAAAGGTCTGGTAAACTATCCAGTCTACTAGCTAGAAAGGTAAAGGTCTGGTATACTATCCAGTCTACTAGCTAGAAAGGTCTGGTATACTATCCAGTCTACTAGCTAGAAAGGTCTGGTAAACTATCCAGTCTACTAGCTAGAAAGGTAAAGGTCTGGTAAACTATCCAGTCTACTAGCTAGAAAGGTAAAGGTCTGGTAAACTATCCAGTCTACTAGCTAGAAAGGTAAAGGTCTGGTAAACTATCCAGTCTATTAGCTATAAAGGTAAAGGTCTGGTAAACTATCTAGTCTACTAGCTAGAAAGGTCTGGTAAACTATCCAGTCTACTAGCTAGAAAGGTAAAGGTCTGGTATACTATCCAGTCTACTAGCTAGAAAGGTCTGGTAAACTATCCAGTCTACTAGCTAGAAAGGTAAAGGTCTGGTAAACTATCCAGTCTACTAGCTAGAAAGGTAAAGGTCTGGTAAACTATCCAGTCTACTAGCTAGAACGGTAAAGGTCTGGTAAACTATCCAGTCTACTAGCTAGAAAGGTAAAGGTCTGGTAAACTATCCAGTCTACTAGCTAGAAAGGTCTGGTAAACTATCCAGTCTACTAGCCAGAAAGGTCTGGTAAACTATCCAGTCTATTAGCTAGAAAGGTAAAGGTCTGGTAAACTATCCAGTCTACTAGCTAGACAGGTAAAGGTCTGGTAAACTATCCAGTCTACTAGCTAGAAAGGTCTGGTAAACTATCCAGTCTACTAGCTAGAAAGGTCTGGTAAACTATCCAGTCTACTAGCTAGAAAGGTCTGGTAAACTATCCAGTCTATTAGCGAGAAAAGGTAAAGGTCTGGTAAACTATATAGTCTACTAGCTAGAAAGGTCTGTTAAACTATCCAGTCTACTAGCTAGAAAGGTAAAGGTCTGGTAAACTATCCAGTCTACTAGCTAGAAAGGTAAAGGTCTGGTAAACTATCCAGTCTACTAGCTAGAAAGGTCTGGTAAACTATCCAGTCTATTAGCTATAAAGGTAAAGGTCTGGTAAACTATCTAGTCTACTAGCTAGAAAGGTCTGGTAAACTATCCAGTCTACTAGCTAGAAAGGTAAAGGTCTGGTATACTATCCAGTCTACTAGCTAGAAAGGTCTGGTAAACTATCCAGTCTACTAGCTAGAAAGGTAAAGGTCTGGTAAACTATCCAGTCTACTAGCTAGAAAGGTAAAGGTCTGGTAAACTATCCAGTCTACTAGCTAGAACGGTAAAGGTCTGGTAAACTATCCAGTCTACTAGCTAGAAAGGTAAAGGTCTGGTAAACTATCCAGTCTACTAGCTAGAAAGGTCTGGTAAACTATCCAGTCTACTAGCCAGAAAGGTCTGGTAAACTATCCAGTCTATTAGCTAGAAAGGTAAAGGTCTGGTAAACTATCCAGTCTACTAGCTAGACAGGTAAAGGTCTGGTAAACTATCCAGTCTACTAGCTAGAAAGGTCTGGTAAACTATCCAGTCTACTAGCTAGAAAGGTCTGGTAAACTATCCAGTCTACTAGCTAGAAAGGTCTGGTAAACTATCCAGTCTATTAGCGAGAAAAGGTAAAGGTCTGGTAAACTAGCTAGTCTACTAGCTAGAAAGGTAAAGGTCTGGTAAACTATCCAGTCTACTAGCTAGAAAGGTAAAGGTCTGGTAAACTAGCTAGTCTACTAGCTAGAAAGGTCTGGTAAACTATCCAGTCTACTAGCTAGAAAGGTAAAGGTCTGGTAAACTATCCAGTCTACTAGCTAGAAAGGTAAAGGTCTGGTAAACTATCCAGTCTATTAGCTAGAAAGGTCTGGTAAACTATCCTGTCTACTAGCTAGAAAGGTAAAGGTCTGGTAAACTATCCAGTATACTAGCTAGAAAGGTAAAGGTATGGTAAACTATCTAGTCTACTAGCTAGAAAGGTCTGGTAAACTATCCAGTCTACTAGCTAGAAAGGTAAAGGTCTGGTAAACTATCCAGTCTACTAGCTAGAAAGGTAAAGGTCTGGTAAACTATCCAGTCTACTAGCTAGAAAGGTCTGGTAAACTATCCAGTCTACTCGCTAGAAAGGTAAAGGTCTGGTAAACTATCCAGTCTACTAGCTAGAAAGGTAAAGGTCTGGTAAACTATCCAGTCTACTAGCTAGAAAGGTAAAGGTCTGGTAAACTATCTAGTCTACTAGCTAGAAAGGTCTGGTAAACTATCCAGTCTACTAGCTAGAAAGGTAAACGTCTGGTAAACTATCCAGTCTACTAGCTAGAAAGGTAAAGGTCTGGTAAACTATCCAGACTACTAGCTAGAAAGGTCTGTTAAACTATCCAGTCTACTAGCTAGAAAGGTAAAGGTCTGGTAAACTATCCAGTCTACTAGCTAGAAAGGTAAAGGTCTGGTAAACTATCCAGTCTACTAGCAAGAAAGGTCTGGTAAACTATCCAGTCTATTAGCTAGAAAGGTAAAGGTCTGGTAAACTATCCAGTCTACTAGCTAGACAGGTAAAGGTATGGTAAACTATCTAGTCTACTAGCTAGAAAGGTCTGGTAAACTATCCAGTCTACTAGCTAGAAAGGTAAAGGTCTGGTAAACTATCCAGTCTACTAGCTAGAAAGGTAAAGGTCTGGTAAACTATCCAGTCTACTAGCTAGAAAGGTCTGGTAAACTATCCAGTCTACTAGCTAGAAAGGTAAAGGTCTGGTAAACTATCCAGTATACTAGCTAGAAAGGTAAAGGTATGGTAAACTATCTAGTCTACTAGCTAGAAAGGTCTGGTAAACTATCCAGTCTACTAGCTAGAAAGGTAAAGGTCTGGTAAACTATCCAGTCTACTAGCTAGAAAGGTAAAGGTCTGGTAAACTATCCAGTATACTAGCTAGAAAGGTCTGGTAAACTATCCAGTCTACTAGCTAGAAAGGTAAAGGTCTGGTAAACTATCCAGTCTACTAGCTAGAAAGGTAAAGGTCTGGTAAACTATCCAGTCTACTAGCTAGAAAGGTAAAGGTCTGGTAAACTATCTAGTCTACTAGCTAGAAAGGTCTGGTAAACTATCCAGTCTACTAGCTAGAAAGGTAAAGGTCTGGTAAACTATCCAGTCTACTAGCTAGAAAGGTAAAGGTCTGGTAAACTATCCAGTCTACTAGCTAGAAAGGTCTGGTAAACTATCCAGTCTACTAGCTAGAAAGGTAAAGGTCTGGTAAACTATCCAGTATACTAGCTAGAAAGGTAAAGGTATGGTAAACTATCTAGTCTACTAGCTAGAAAGGTCTGGTAAACTATTCAGTCTACTAGCTAGAAAGGTAAAGGTCTGGTAAACTATCCAGTCTACTAGCTAGAAAGGTCTGGTAAACTATCCAGTCTACTAACTAGAAAGGTCTGGTAAACTATCCAGTCTACTAGCTAGAAAGGTAAAGGTCTGGTAAACTATCCAGTCTACTAGCTAGAAAGGTCTGGTAAACTATCCAGTCTACTAGCTAGAAAGGTAAAGGTCTGGTATACTATCCAGTCTACTAGCTAGAAAGGTCTGGTATACTATCCAGTCTACTAGCTAGAAAGGTCTGGTAAACTATCCAGTCTACTAGCTAGAAAGGTAAAGGTCTGGTAAACTATCCAGTCTACTAGCTAGAAAGGTCTGGTAAACTATCCAGTCTACTAGCTAGAAAGGTAAAGGTCTGGTAAACTATCCAGTCTACTAGCTAGAAAGGTAAAGGTCTGGTAAACTATCCAGTCTACTAGCTAGAAAGGTAAAGGTCTGGTAAACTATCTAGTCTACTAGCTAGAAAGGTCTGGTAAACTATCCAGTCTACTAGCTAGAAAGGTAAAGGTCTGGTAAACTATCCAGTCTACTAGCTAGAAAGGTAAAGGTCTGGTAAACTATCCAGTCTACTAGCTAGAAAGGTCTGGTAAACTATCCAGTCTACTAGCTAGAAAGGTAAAGGTCTGGTAAACTATCCAGTATACTAGCTAGAAAGGTAAAGGTATGGTAAACTATCTAGTCTACTAGCTAGAAAGGTCTGGTAAACTATTCAGTCTACTAGCTAGAAAGGTAAAGGTCTGGTAAACTATCCAGTCTACTAGCTAGAAAGGTCTGGTAAACTATCCAGTCTACTAGCTAGAAAGGTCTGGTAAACTATCCAGTCTACTAGCTAGAAAGGTAAAGGTCTGGTAAACTATCCAGTCTACTAGCTAGAAAGGTCTGGTAAACTATCCAGTCTACTAGCTAGAAAGGTAAAGGTCTGGTATACTATCCAGTCTACTAGCTAGAAAGGTCTGGTATACTATCCAGTCTACTAGCTAGAAAGGTCTGGTAAACTATCCAGTCTACTAGCTAGAAAGGTAAAGGTCTGGTAAACTATCCAGTCTACTAGCTAGAAAGGTAAAGGTCTGGTAAACTATCCAGTCTACTAGCTAGAAAGGTAAAGGTCTGGTAAACTATCCAGTCTATTAGCTATAAAGGTAAAGGTCTGGTAAACTATCTAGTCTACTAGCTAGAAAGGTCTGGTAAACTATCCAGTCTACTAGCTAGAAAGGTAAAGGTCTGGTATACTATCCAGTCTACTAGCTAGAAAGGTCTGGTAAACTATCCAGTCTACTAGCTAGAAAGGTAAAGGTCTGGTAAACTATCCAGTCTTCTAGCTAGAAAGGTCTGGTAAACTATCTAGTCTACTAGCTAGAAAGGTAAAGGTCTGGTATACTATCCAGTCTACTAGCTAGAAAGGTAAAGGTCTGGTAAACTATCCAGTCTACTAGCTAGAACGGTAAAGGTCTGGTAAACTATCCAGTCTACTAGCTAGAAAGGTAAAGGTCTGGTAAACTATCCAGTCTACTAGCTAGAAAGGTCTGGTAAACTATCCAGTCTACTAGCCAGAAAGGTCTGGTAAACTATCCAGTCTATTAGCTAGAAAGGTAAAGGTCTGGTAAACTATCCAGTCTACTAGCTAGACAGGTAAAGGTCTGGTAAACTATCCAGTCTACTAGCTAGAAAGGTCTGGTAAACTATCCAGTCTACTAGCTAGAAAGGTCTGGTAAACTATCCAGTCTACTAGCTAGAAAGGTCTGGTAAACTATCCAGTCTATTAGCGAGAAAAGGTAAAGGTCTGGTAAACTATCTAGTCTACTAGCTAGAAAGGTCTGTTAAACTATCCAGTCTACTAGCTAGAAAGGTAAAGGTCTGGTAAACTATCCAGTCTACTAGCTAGAAAGGTAAAGGTCTGGTAAACTATCCAGTCTACTAGCTAGAAAGGTCTGGTAAACTATCCAGTCTACTAGCTAGAAAGGTAAAGGTCTGGTAAACTATCCAGTCTACTAGCTAGAAAGGTCTGGTAAACTATCCAGTCTACTAGCTAGAAAGGTAAAGGTCTGGTAAACTATCCAGTCTACTAGCTAGAAAGGTCTGGTAAACTATCCAGTCTACTAGCTAGAAAGGTCTGGTAAACTATCCAGTCTACTAGCTAGAAAGGTCTGGTAAACTATCCAGTCTACTAGCTAGAAAGGTAAAGGTCTGGTAAACTATCCAGTCTACTAGCTAGAAAGGTAAAGGTCTGGTAAACTATCCAGTCTACTAGCTAGAAAGGTAAAGGTCTGGTAAACTATCCAGTCTACTAGCTAGAAAGGTCTGGTAAACTATCCAGTCTACTAGCTAGAAAGGTCTGGTAAACTATCCAGTCTACTAGCTAGAAAGGTAAAGGTCTGGTAAACTATCCAGTCTACTAGCTAGAAAGGTAAAGGTCTGGTAAACTAGCTAGTCTACTAGCTAGAAAGGTCTGGTAAACTATCCAGTCTACTAGCTATAAAGGTAAAGGTCTGGTAAACTATCCAGTCTACTAGCTAGAAAGGTAAAGGTCTGGTAAACTATCCAGTCTACTAGCTAGAAAGGTCTGGTGAACTATCCAGTCTACTAGCTAGAAAGGTAAAGGTCTGGTAAACTATCCAGTCTACTAGCTAGAAAGGTAAAGGTCTGGTAAACTATCCAGTCTACTAGCTAGAAAGGTAAAGGTCTGGTAAACTATCCAGTCTACTAGCTAGAAAGGTCTGGTAAACTATCCAGTCTACTAGCTAGAAAGGTAAAGGTCTGGTAAACTATCCAGTCTACTAGCTAGAAAGGTAAAGGTCTGGTAAACTATCCAGTCTACTAGCTAGAAAGGTAAAGGTCTGGTAAACTATCTAGTCTACTAGCTAGAAAGGTCTGGTAAACTATCCAGTCTACTAGCTAGAAAGGTAAAGGTCTGGTAAACTATCCAGTATACTAGCTAGAAAGGTAAAGGTATGGTAAACTATCTAGTCTACTAGCTAGAAAGGTCTGGTAAACTATCCAGTCTACTAGCTAGAAAGGTAAAGGTCTGGTAAACTATCCAGTCTACTAGCTAGAAAGGTAAAGGTCTGGTAAACTATCCAGTCTACTAGCTAGAAAGGTCTGGTAAACTATCCAGTCTACTAGCTAGAAAGGTCTGGTAAACTATCCAGTCTACTAGCTAGAAAGGTCTGGTAAACTATCCAGTCTACTAGCTAGAAAGGTAAAGGTCTGGTAAACTATCCAGTCTACTAGCTAGAAAGGTAAAGGTCTGGTAAACTATCCAGTCTACTAGCTTGAAAGGTAAAGGTCTGGTAAACTATCCAGTCTACTAGCTAGAAAGGTCTGGTAAACTATCCAGTCTACTAGCTAGAAAGGTCTGGTAAACTATCCAGTCTACTAGCTAGAAAGGTAAAGGTCTGGTAAACTATCCAGTCTACTAGCTAGAAAGGTAAAGGTCTGGTAAACTAGCTAGTCTACTAGCTAGAAAGGTCTGGTAAACTATCCAGTCTACTAGCTATAAAGGTAAAGGTCTGGTAAACTATCCAGTCTACTAGCTAGAAAGGTAAAGGTCTGGTAAACTATCCAGTCTACTAGCTAGAAAGGTCTGGTAAACTATCCAGTCTACTAGCTAGAAAGGTAAAGGTCTGGTAAACTATCCAGTATACTAGCTAGAAAGGTAAAGGTATGGTAAACTATCTAGTCTACTATCTAGAAAGGTCTGGTAAACTATCCAGTCTACTAGCTAGAAAGGTAAAGGTCTGGTAAACTATCCAGTCTACTAGCTAGAAAGGTAAAGGTCTGGTAAACTATCCAGTCTACTAGCTAGAAAGGTCTGGTAAACTATCCAGTTTACTAGCTAGAAAGGTAAAGGTCTGGTAAACTATCCAGTCTACTAGCTAGAAAGGTAAAGGTCTGGTAAACTATCCAGTCTACTAGCTAGAAAGGTAAAGGTCTGGTAAACTATCTAGTCTACTAGCTAGAAAGGTCTGGTAAACTATCCAGTCTACTAGCTAGAAAGGTAAAGGTCTGGTAAACTATCCAGTATACTAGCTAGAAAGGTAAAGGTATGGTAAACTATCTAGTCTACTAGCTAGAAAGGTCTGGTAAACTATCCAGTCTACTAGCTAGAAAGGTAAAGGTCTGGTAAACTATCCAGTCTACTAGCTAGAAAGGTAAAGGTCTGGTAAACTATCCAGTCTACTAGCTAGAAAGGTAAAGGTCTGGTAAACTATCCAGTCTACTAGCTAGAAAGGTCTGGTAAACTATCCAGTCTACTAGCTAGAAAGGTAAAGGTCTGGTAAACTATCCAGTATACTAGCTAGAAAGGTAAAGGTATGGTAAACTATCTAGTCTACTAGCTAGAAAGGTCTGGTAAACTATCCAGTCTACTAGCTAGAAAGGTAAAGGTCTGGTAAACTATCCAGTCTACTAGCTAGAAAGGTAAAGGTCTGGTAAACTATCCAGTCTACTAGCTAGAAAGGTCTGGTAAACTATCCAGTCTACTAGCTAGAAAGGTAAAGGTCTGGTAAACTATCCAGTCTACTAGCTAGAAAGGTAAAGGTCTGGTAAACTATCCAGTCTACTAGCTAGAAAGGTAAAGGTCTGGTAAACTATCCAGTCTACTAGCTAGAAAGGTCTGGTAAACTATCCAGTCTACTAGCTAGAAAGGTAAAGGTCTGGTAAACTATCCAGTATACTAGCTAGAAAGGTAAAGGTATGGTAAACTATCTAGTCTACTAGCTAGAAAGGTCTGGTAAACTATCCAGTCTACTAGCTAGAAAGGTAAAGGTCTGGTAAACTATCCAGTCTACTAGCTAGAAAGGTAAAGGTCTGGTAAACTATCCAGTCTACTAGCTAGAAAGGTCTGGTAAACTATCCAGTCTACTAGCTAGAAAGGTAAAGGTCTGGTAAACTATCCAGTCTACTAGCTAGAAAGGTAAAGGTCTGGTAAACTATCCAGTCTACTAGCTAGAAAGGTAAAGGTCTGGTAAACTATCTAGTCTACTAGCTAGAAAGGTCTGGTAAACTATCCAGTCTACTAGCTAGAAAGGTAAAGGTCTGGTAAACTATCCAGTCTACTAGCTAGAAAGGTAAAGGTCTGGTAAACTATCCAGTCTACTAGCTAGAAAGGTCTGGTAAACTATCCAGTCTACTAACTAGAAAGGTAAAGGTCTGGTAAACTATCCAGTATACTAGCTAGAAAGGTAAAGGTCTGGTAAACTATCCAGTCTACTAGCTAGAAAGGTAAAGGTCTGGTAAACTATCCAGTCTACTAGCTAGAAAGGTAAAGGTCTGGTAAACTATCCAGTCTACTAGCTAGAAAGGTAAAGGTCTGGTAAACTATCCAGTCTACTAGCTAGAAAGGTAAAGGTCTGGTAAACTATCCAGTCTACTAGCTAGAAAGGTCTGGTAAACTATCCAGTCTACTAGCTAGAAAGGTAAAGGTCTGGTAAACTATCCAGTATACTAGCTAGAAAGGTAAAGGTATGGTAAACTATCTAGTCTACTAGCTAGAAAGGTCTGGTAAACTATCCAGTCTACTAGCTAGAAAGGTAAAGGTCTGGTAAACTATCCAGTCTACTAGCTAGAAAGGTAAAGGTCTGGTAAACTATCCAGTCTACTAGCTAGAAAGGTCTGGTAAACTATCCAGTCTACTAGCTAGAAAGGTAAAGGTCTGGTAAACTATCCAGTCTACTAGCTAGAAAGGTAAAGGTCTGGTAAACTATCCAGTCTACTAGCTAGAAAGGTAAAGGTCTGGTAAACTATCCAGTCTACTAGCTAGAAAGGTCTGGTAAACTATCCAGTCTACTAGCTAGAAAGGTAAAGGTCTGGTAAACTATCCAGTATACTAGCTAGAAAGGTAAAGGTATGGTAAACTATCTAGTCTACTAGCTAGAAAGGTCTGGTAAACTATCCAGTCTACTAGCTAGAAAGGTAAAGGTCTGGTAAACTATCCAGTCTACTAGCTAGAAAGGTAAAGGTCTGGTAAACTATCCAGTCTACTAGCTAGAAAGGTCTGGTAAACTATCCAGTCTACTAGCTAGAAAGGTAAAGGTCTGGTAAACTATCCAGTCTACTAGCTAGAAAGGTAAAGGTCTGGTAAACTATCCAGTCTACTAGCTAGAAAGGTAAAGGTCTGGTAAACTATCTAGTCTACTAGCTAGAAAGGTCTGGTAAACTATCCAGTCTACTAGCTAGAAAGGTAAAGGTCTGGTAAACTATCCAGTCTACTAGCTAGAAAGGTAAAGGTCTGGTAAACTATCCAGTCTACTAGCTAGAAAGGTCTGGTAAACTATCCAGTCTACTAACTAGAAAGGTAAAGGTCTGGTAAACTATCCAGTATACTAGCTAGAAAGGTAAAGGTCTGGTAAACTATCCAGTCTACTAGCTAGAAAGGTAAAGGTCTGGTAAACTATCCAGTCTACTAGCTAGAAAGGTAAAGGTCTGGTAAACTATCCAGTCTACTAGCTAGAAAGGTAAAGGTCTGGTAAACTATCCAGTCTACTAGCTAGAAAGGTCTGGTAAACTATCCAGTCTACTAGCTAGAAAGGTCTGGTAAACTATCCAGTCTACTAGCTAGAAAGGTCTGGTAAACTATCCAGTCTACTAGCTAGAAAGGTAAAGGTCTGGTAAACTATCCAGTCTACTAGCTAGAAAGGTAAAGGTCTGGTAAACTATCCAGTCTACTAGCTAGAAAGGTAAAGGTCTGGTAAACTATCCAGTCTACTAGCTAGAAAGGTCTGGTAAACTATCCAGTCTACTAGCTAGAAAGGTCTGGTAAACTATCCAGTCTACTAGCTAGAAAGGTAAAGGTCTGGTAAACTATCCAGTCTACTAGCTAGAAAGGTAAAGGTCTGGTAAACTAGCTAGTCTACTAGCTAGAAAGGTCTGGTAAACTATCCAGTCTACTAGCTATAAAGGTAAAGGTCTGGTAAACTATCCAGTCTACTAGCTAGAAAGGTAAAGGTCTGGTAAACTATCCAGTCTACTAGCTAGAAAGGTCTGGTAAACTATCCAGTCTACTAGCTAGAAAGGTAAAGGTCTGGTAAACTATCCAGTATACTAGCTAGAAAGGTAAAGGTATGGTAAACTATCTAGTCTACTATCTAGAAAGGTCTGGTAAACTATCCAGTCTACTAGCTAGAAAGGTAAAGGTCTGGTAAACTATCCAGTCTACTAGCTAGAAAGGTAAAGGTCTGGTAAACTATCCAGTCTACTAGCTAGAAAGGTCTGGTAAACTATCCAGTCTACTAGCTAGAAAGGTAAAGGTCTGGTAAACTATCCAGTCTACTAGCTAGAAAGGTAAAGGTCTGGTAAACTATCCAGTCTACTAGCTAGAAAGGTAAAGGTCTGGTAAACTATCTAGTCTACTAGCTAGAAAGGTCTGGTAAACTATCCAGTCTACTAGCTAGAAAGGTAAAGGTCTGGTAAACTATCCAGTATACTAGCTAGAAAGGTAAAGGTATGGTAAACTATCTAGTCTACTAGCTAGAAAGGTCTGGTAAACTATCCAGTCTACTAGCTAGAAAGGTAAAGGTCTGGTAAACTATCCAGTCTACTAGCTAGAAAGGTAAAGGTCTGGTAAACTATCCAGTCTACTAGCTAGAAAGGTAAAGGTTTGGTAAACTATCCAGTCTACTAGCTAGAAAGGTCTGGTAAACTATCCAGTCTACTAGCTAGAAAGGTAAAGGTCTGGTAAACTATCCAGTATACTAGCTAGAAAGGTAAAGGTATGGTAAACTATCTAGTCTACTAGCTAGAAAGGTGTGGTAAACTATCCAGTCTACTAGCTAGAAAGGTAAAGGTCTGGTAAACTATCCAGTCTACTAGCTAGAAAGGTAAAGGTCTGGTAAACTATCCAGTCTACTAGCTAGAAAGGTCTGGTAAACTATCCAGTCTACTAGCTAGAAAGGTAAAGGTCTGGTAAACTATCCAGTCTACTAGCTAGAAAGGTAAAGGTCTGGTAAACTATCCAGTCTACTAGCTAGAAAGGTAAAGGTCTGGTAAACTATCCAGTCTACTAGCTAGAAAGGTCTGGTAAACTATCCAGTCTACTAGCTAGAAAGGTAAAGGTCTGGTAAACTATCCAGTATACTAGCTAGAAAGGTAAAGGTATGGTAAACTATCTAGTCTACTAGCTAGAAAGGTCTGGTAAACTATCCAGTCTACTAGCTAGAAAGGTAAAGGTCTGGTAAACTATCCAGTCTACTAGCTAGAAAGGTAAAGGTCTGGTAAACTATCCAGTCTACTAGCTAGAAAGGTCTGGTAAACTATCCAGTCTACTAGCTAGAAAGGTAAAGGTCTGGTAAACTATCCAGTATACTAGCTAGAAAGGTAAAGGTCTGGTAAACTATCCAGTCTACTAGCTAGAAAGGTAAAGGTCTGGTAAACTATCTAGTCTACTAGCTAGAAAGGTCTGGTAAACTATCCAGTCTACTAGCTAGAAAGGTAAAGGTCTGGTAAACTATCCAGTCTACTAGCTAGAAAGGTAAAGGTCTGGTAAACTATCCAGTCTACTAGCTAGAAAGGTCTGGTAAACTATCCAGTCTACTAACTAGAAAGGTAAAGGTCTGGTAAACTATCCAGTATACTAGCTAGAAAGGTAAAGGTATGGTAAACTATCTAGTCTACTAGCTAGAAAGGTCTGGTAAACTATCCAGTCTACTAGCTAGAAAGGTAAAGGTCTGGTAAACTATCCAGTCTACTAGCTAGAAAGGTAAAGGTCTGGTAAACTATCCAGTCTACTAGCTAGAAAGGTCTGGTAAACTATCCAGTCTACTAGCTAGAAAGGTAAAGGTCTGGTAAACTATCCAGTCTACTAGCTAGAAAGGTCTGGTAAACTATCCAGTCTACTAGCTAGAAAGGTCTGGTATACTATCCAGTCTACTAGCTAGAAAGGTCTGGTAAACTATCCAGTCTACTAGCTATAAAGGTAAAGGTCTGGTAAACTATCTAGTCTACTAGCTAGAAAGGTCTGGTAAACTATCCAGTCTACTAGCTAGAAAGGTAAAGGTCTGGTATACTATCCAGTCTACTAGCTAGAAAGGTCTGGTAAACTATCCAGTCTACTAGCTAGAAAGGTAAAGGTCTGGTAAACTATCCAGTCTACTAGCTAGAAAGGTAAAGGTCTGGTAAACTATCCAGTCTTCTAGCTAGAAAGGTCTGGTAAACTATCTAGTCTACTAGCTAGAAAGGTAAAGGTCTGGTATACTATCCAGTCTACTAGCTAGAAAGGTAAAGGTCTGGTAAACTATCCAGTCTACTAGCTAGAAAGGTCTGGTAAACTATCCAGTCTACTAGCTAGAAAGGTCTGGTAAACTATCCAGTCTACTAGCTAGAAAGGTCTGGTAAACTATCCAGTCTACTAGCTAGAAAGGTAAAGGTCTATTGGCAGCGTAGAGACATGATTTTGAAGATAGTTTTTCAGCAATTCTATAACGTTTTGCATGGGCCTGAGAGACACGGTTTCCGTTTTAAAGATCTTTTAATTCTATGCATTTTGCTTTGTCTAATCAATGGACCTTGAATGGTTTTGGGCCTTCCTATGCTCCTGACTGCCTATATTTGATTTGATTGTAAATTCTCATATATGGTATTATGTAATATATTTAGTTCAGTATGTTTACTGCATGCTTTCTATCATCTGGTCTTGGTTGTTTAAAGTTGAGACTGTTTTTCCATCCCCAAAAAGACCACTTAAACGGCCCGCCTTAGAATTTCTCTACAGAGGAACCCCTGTAATGACAAATTTCCTCCATTTTGAAGGGATAGTTTGAGATTTTGGCAATGAAGCCATTTATCTACTTCCCCAGAGTTGAATAAACAGGATAGCATGCTAACTGTTCCTGTAGACTTCAAGTCATTGCGCTAACACTAGTTAGCATTGGCTCGTGAAACTACCTCTTACCATTTTTATGTCTCTGCGTCCAGCATGAAGGAAGTTATCTACAATGGTACTGTGTTGTAGCTAGCTATATTCATAAAATAAATAACTTTTCACCTTAAAAAAAAATAGCCAATACGATTTTTCCCCCAAAAGTATTGAATAAACTGATGTACCTCCTGCAGTACCCCACAGACTTTGAGAACATTGGGCACACGGTGTTTAAGTGCAGAGCAGTGTACATGCACACTCCGGTTCAGTGGCATGTTTCAATACATTCAGGACCGAACCAAGCACATAGTATATACAGATGCCTCGCCTGTACAATGTTAGGGATAGGGGTCAGAGGTTAGGGTCAAAGGTTAGTGTAAGGTGATCATGTACTTTGGGTCTTTGATAAGCAGCCGGGTGATAAAGTCTTTGGCCAGGAGGCTGGTGCTGCTAAAGAACTCTTCATCGAAGGTGTAGTCCACCGCCGACACGTTAGCTAAAGTCTCCTGCTTATTCTCCCCCAAGAACGGCGATGCACCACTCAACCTGAGGGAGGGGAGAGGGAGGGAGGGAGAGAAAGAGGGAGAGAGGGAGAGAGGGAGAGAGGGAGAGAGGGAGAGAGGGAGAGAGGGAGAGAGGGAGAGAGGGAGAGAGGGAGAGAGGGAGAGAGGGAGAGAGGGAGAGAGGGAGAGAGAGAGAGAGAGAGAGAGAGAGAGAGAGAGAGAGGGAGGGTAGGAGAGAGTAGGGAGGGAGGGAGGGAGGGAGGGAGGGAGGGAGGGAGGGAAGGAAGGAAGGGGGAGGGGAGGGAGGGAAGGAAGGGGGAGGGGAGAGGGAGGGAGGGGAGAGGGAGAGAGCAGGGAGGAAGGAGGGAGGGAGGGGAGAGGGAGGGAGGGAGGGAGGGAGGGAGGGAGGGAGGGAGGGAGGAAGGGAGGGAGGGAGGGAAGGGGGAGGGGGAGGGGAGAGGAGAGAGCAGGGAGGGAGGGAGGGAGGGAGGGAGGGAGGGAGGGAGGGAGGGAAGGAAGGGGGAGGGGAGAGGGAGGGAGGGGAGAGAGCAGGGAGGAAGGAGGGAGGGGGAGAGAAAGAAAGATAGTGACATAGGGAGAGAAAGAAGTTGAGGTAGAGAGGTTTCCCACATACCATTTAGACTGAATAACGCTGTAAAAGGATTACAGTGTATGTTTGTTTCTCTGAATGTATAACAAAGAAGATGTTTTATAGATGTAGTTATGGACAGATATCTATCAGAGGAATTGTGAGTTATAAGTCAAACAGTTGGTCAGGTGTCAGGAATGTGAAGCACCAAAGTCTTTCTCTCTCACTCCATATCTGGGAAATCATCAAAATGGGAACGGTCCTTTCCAACATTTAAACGGTTGTGAAATAAGATGACCAGGCAAACGACTGCAATCAAACAATTAGCATAAATAGTCACACATTTACATGCTCGCTGGTAGTGATAATCATCTATAAACAACATTGACCAGTGAACTTTGGAAAGAAAAACGCAGTTCTGAACGTAGCTGCTGCTTTGCTCTCTCCCCTCTCTACTCTCTGTTGTCTCCAACTGAACGATCGGCCATGAAAAGCCAACTGACATTTACTCCTGAGGTGCTGACCTGTTGCACCCTCTACAACCACTGGTTATTATTTTACCCTGCTGGTCATCTATGAACGCTCGAACATCTTGTGGAACAGTCTGGCCTTACAGTGGCTTGCAAAAGTATTCACCCCCCTTGGCATTTTTCCTATTTTGTTGCCTTACAACCTGGAATTAAAATTGATTTTTTTAAAGGTTTGTATCATTTGATTTACACTACATACCTACCATGTTGTTTATTTTGAAACAAACAAGAAATAAGACAGAAAAACAGAAAACTTGAGTGTGCATAACTATTCACCCCACAAAGTCAATCCTTTGTAGACCCACTTTTTGCAGCAATTACATCTGCAAGTCTCTTGGTTGTATGTCTCTATAAGCTTGGCACGTCTAGCCACTGGGATTTTTGCCCATTCTTCAAGGCAAAACTGCTCCAGTTGGATGGGTAGGATGGGTTCCACTGGTGTACAGCAATCTTTAAGTCGTACCACAGATTCTCAATTGGATTGAGGTCTGGGTTTAAACTAGGCCATTCCAAGACATTTAAATGTTTCCCTTAAACCAATCAAGTGTTACTTTAGCAGTATGCTTAGGGTCATTGTCCTGCTGGAAGGTGAACGTCCCTCCCAGTCTCAAATATCTGGAAGACTGAAACAGGTTTCCCTCAAGAATTTTCCTGTATTTAGCTCCATCCATCCATCATTCCTTCATTTCTGACCAGTTTCTCAGTCCCTGCTGATGGATGGTGTTCTCGGGGGGATGAGAGTTGTTGGGTATGCGCCAGATAGTGTATCCCTTGATGGCCAAAAAGCTCAATTTTAGTCTCATCTGACCAGAGTACCTTCTTCCATATGTTTGGGGAGTCTCCCACATGCCTTTTGGCAAACACCAAACGTGTTCGCTTCCTCATTTCTGTAAGAAATGGCTTTCTTATGGCCACTCTTCTGTAAAGCCCAGCTCTGTAGAGTGTACGGCTTAAAGTGGTCCTATGGACAGATACTCCAATCTCAGCTGTGGAGCTTTGCAGGTCCTTCAGGGATAACTTTGGTCTCTTTGTTGCCTCTCTGATTAATGCCCTCCTTGCCTGGTCCGTGAGTTTTGGTGGGCGGCCCTCTCTTGGCAGGTTTGTTGTGGTGTCCTATTCTTTCCATGTTTTAATAATGGATGTAATGGTGCTCTGTGGGATGTTCAAAGTCTGATATTTTTTTATAACCCAACCCTGATCTGTACTTGTCCACAACTTTGTCCCTGACCTGTTTGGAGAGCTCCTTGGTCTTCATGGTGCCGTTTGCTTGGTGGTGCCCCTTGCTTAGTGGTATTGCGGACTCTGGGGCCGTTCAGATCATGTGACAGATCATGTGACACTTAAATAAAGTCCGCCTGTGTGCAATCTAACTAATTATGTTGCTTCTGAAGGTAATTGGTTGCACCAGATCTTATTTAGGGGCTTTGTAGCAAAGGGGGTGATAAGCCTGTCCTCCAGGACACCTACCCGATGTTACAGGAAGGCCAAAAGATCATCAAGGACAACAACCACCCGAGCCACTGCCTGTTCACCCCGCTATCATCCAGAAGGCGAGGCCAGTACAGGTGCATCAAAGCAGGGACCGAGAGACTGAAAAACAGCTTTTATCTCAATGCCATCAGACTGCTAAACAGCCATCTCCAGCACATCAGAGGCGGCTGCCTATAGACATAGATAAGAAATCACTGGCCACTTTAAGGAAATGCAACACTAGCCACTTTAATTATGTCTTCGTATCTTGCATTACTCATCTCATATATATATATAAACTGTTCTCTATACTATGCTATGGTATCTTAGTCACTTTAATTGTGTGTAAATACTGCATCCCCAATCTCAGATGTATATACTGTATTCTATACTACGTCACCCATCTCATATGTATATATGTATTCTATACTATGCCACTGTATCTTAGTCCAATACCCCTCTGACATAAACTCAGCAAAAAAAGAAACGTCTGTTTCCCATGCTTGGTCAATGAACCATACACAATTAATGAACATGCATCTGTGGAGCGGAACAGCTTACAGACAGTAGGAAATTAAGGTCACAGTTATGAAAACTTAGGACACTAACGAGGCCTTTCTACTGACTCTGAAAAACACCAAAAGAAAGATGTCCAGCATCCCTCTCCCATCTGCGTGAATGTGCCTTAGGCATGCTGCAAGGAGGCATGAGGACTGCAGATGTGGCCAGGGCAATAAATTGCAATGTCCGTACTGTGAGATGCCTAAGACAGCGCTACAGGGAGACAGGACGGGCAGCTGATCGTCCTCGCAGTGGCAGACCACGTGTAACAACACCTGCACAGGATCGGCACATCTGAACATCACACCTGCGGGACAGGTACATGATGGCAACAACTGTCCGAGTTATACCAGGAACGCACAATCCCCTCCATCAGTGCTCAGACTGTCCGCAATAGGCTGAGAGAGGCTGGACTGAGGGCTTGTAGGCAGGTCCTCACCAGACATCACCGGCAACAACGTCGCCTATAGGCATAAACCCACAGTTGCTGAACCAGACAGGACTGGCAAAAAAGTGCTCTTCACTGACGAGTCACGGTTTTGTCTCACCAGGGGTGATGGTCAAATTTGCGTTAATTGTTGAAGGAATGAGCATTACACCGAGGCCTGTACTCTGGAGCGGGATCGATTTGGAGGTGGAGGGTCCGTCATGGTCTACAGCGGTATGTCACAGCATCATCGGACTGAGCTTGTTGTCATTGCAGGTAATCTCAACGCTGTGCATTACAGGGAAGACATCCTCCTCCCTCATGTGGTACCCTTCCTGCAGGCTCATCCTGACATGACCCTCCAGCATGACAATGCCACCAGCCATACTGCTCGTTCTATGTGTGAATTCCTGCAAGACAGGAATGTCAGTGTTCTGCCATGGCCAGCGAAGACCCCGGATCTCAATCCCATTGAGCACGTCTGGGACCTGTTGCATCGGAGGGTGAAGGCTAGGGCCATTCCCCTCAGAAATGTCCAGGAACTTGCAGGTGCCTTGGTGGAAGAGTGGGGTAACATCTCACAGCAATAACTGGCAAATCTGGTGAAGTCCATGAGGAGGAGATGCACTGCAGTACTTAATGCAGCTGGTGGCCACACTAGATACTGACTGTTACTTTTGATTTTAACCCCCCCCCCCCCCCTGTTGTTCAGGGACACATTATTCCATTTCTGTTAGTCACACGGCTGTGGAACTTGTTCAGTTTATGTCTCAGTTGTTGAATCTTGTTATGTTCATACACATATTTACACAAGTGAGAGGACGTTTATTTTTTTGCTTAGTTTATATGCACCACTTTTCCGTTGTTCATTTAGACTTTTTTGAAACAAGTTATTTTTCCATGTTCATTACATGAAATCCAAATAAGAATCCATTTAAATAACAGGTTGTAACAAAATAGGAAAAATGCCAAGGGGGGGTGAATACTTTTGCAAGGCGCTGTAAATACTCTAATAATCTCCACCCGGCACAGCCAGAAGAGGACTGGCCACCCCTCAGAGCCTGGTACCCCTCCACCCGGCACAGCCAGAAGAGGACTGGCCACCCCTCAGAGCCTGGTACCCCTCCACCCGGCACAGCCAGAAGAGGACTGGCCACCCCTCAGAGCCTGGTTCCTCTCTAGGTTTATAATCTCCACCCGGCACAGCCAGAAGAGGACTGGCCACCCCTCAGAGCCTGGTTCCTCTCTAGGTTTCTTCCTAGGTTTTGGCCTTTCTAGGGAGTTTTTCCTAGCCACCGTGCTTCTACATCTGCATTGCTTGCTGTTTGGGGTTTTAGGCTGGGTTTCTGTACAGCACTTTGTGACATCAGCTGATGTAAGAACGGCTTGATAAATACATTTGATTGAAATATATGCATTAATATGTTAATATATATATTTTTATGAATATCAAATCCTTCTTGATTGGTCACGTCCACAGGATACACCATGGGTACAGTGACATGATTGGTTGCATTCGTCAACAATGCAGTTATACAAAGAAATACAGACAAGATTTTAAAAAAGACACTAAATACAAGATCAATATCAGGACCGATCACTGAAAGGGATACTGGTGACAGTTTGGTGTAATACATGAAGCTGTTCATTCGTCAGTAGGATTGTTGTACTTACAGAATATAGGTGATCACTCCGACACTCCTGTAACAACAGAGGAATGTGGATTATTACGCAACAGACATATAGAGATAAAAACACAGAGTCAACAAAACAATAGGAACACTGTCCTAATATGGAGTTACACCCCCTTTTCCCTCCTCAGAAGAGTCTTTATTCATCGGGGGACTCTACAATGTGTCAAGTGTTCCTTTGGGTGGTGGACCATTCTTTATACACACAACAAAACAGCAGTGTTGCAATTCTTGTGCTTCTCAGTATGTATCAAGATATATCCACCACCCAAAAGACCATCCAGACAACTTGAAACAGCTGTGGGAAGCATTGGAGTCAACATGGGCCAGCATCCCTGTGGAACGCTTTGGACACCTTGTAGAGTCCATGTCCCGACAAAATGAGACTGTTCTGGGAGAAAAGGGGAGGGGGTGCAACTCAATATTAGGAAGGGGTTCCTAATGTTTTGTATACTCAGTGCATGTATGCACGTGTGTGTTTATGTATATATACATACACTGTCTAAATATAAAGTACATCTGTCTCTCACCACATGTCTGCCTCCAGGCCGAGCGGTTCATAGTTGACTACCTCTGGAGCTGTAAGAGTTAATAAAACACACTATTAAGCCAAAAACACTGAGCCTAGAATGTAGGGTATTGTGTGTGTGTGTGTGTGTGTGTGTATGTATATATATATATATATATATATATACATACACTACCATTCAGAAGTTTGGGGTCACTTAGAAATGTCCTTGTTTTTGTCCATTAAAATAGCATCAAATTGATCAGAAATACAGTGTAGACATTGTTAATGTTGTAAATGACTATTGTAGGTGAAAACGGCTGATCCATTTTTTATGGAATATCTACATAGGCGTACAGAGGCCCATTATCAGCAACCATCACTCCTGTGTTCCAATGGCACGTTGTGTTAGCTAATCCAAGTTTATCATTTAAAAGGCTAATTGATCATTAGAAAACCCTTTTGCAATTATGTTAGCACAGCTGAAAACTGTTGTCCTGATTAAAGAAGCAATAAAACTAGTTGAGTATCTGGAGCATCAGCATTTGTGGGTTCGATTACAGGCTCAAAATGGCCAGAAACAAAGACCTTTCTTCTGAAACTCATCAGTCTATTCTTGTTCTGAAAAATGAAGGCTATTCCGTGCAAGAAATTGCCAAGAAGATCTCGCACAACGCTGTTAACTAGTCCCTTCACAGAACAGTGCAAACTGGCTCTAACCAGAATAGAAAGAGTAGAGGGAGGCCTCGGTGCACAACTGAGCAAGAGGACAAGTATATTAGAGAATCTAGTATGAGAAACAGACACCTCACAAGTCCTCAACTGGGAACTTCATTAAATAGTACCCGCAAAACACCAGTCTCCGCAAAGAAAAATCCATATCCATATCTCAGACTGGCCAATAAAAATGAAATATTAAGATGGGCAAAAGAACACAGACTGGACAGAGGAAGATTGGAAAAAAAGTGTAATGAATAGACAAATCTATGTTTGATACAAAGAACAACATTCGTGAGACGCAAAAAAATTGAAAAGATGCTGGAGGAGTGAACCATCTGTCAAGCATGGTGGAGGAAATGTGATGGTCTGGGGGTGCTTTGTTGGTGGTAAAGTGGGAGATTTGTACAGGGTAAAAGGGATCTTAAAGAAGGAAGGCCATCACTCCATTTTGCAACGCCATGCCATACCCTGTGGACGGCGATTAATTGGAGCCAATTTCCTCCTACAACAGGACAATGACCCAGAGCACAGCTCCAAACTATGCAAGAACTATTTAGGGAAGAAGCAGTCAGCTGGTATTCTGTCTATAATGGAGTGGCCAGCACAGTCACCGGATCTCAACCCTATTGAGCTGTTGTGGGAGAAGTATGACCATAAGAAGTGCCCATCAAGCCAATCCAACTTGTGGGAGGTTCTTCAGGAAACATGGGGTGAAGAGTTACCTCAACAAATTGACAACTAGAATGCCAAAGGTCTGCAAGGCTGTAATTGCTGCAAATGGAGGATTCTTTGACGAAAGTTTGAAGGACACAATTATTATTTCAATTAAAAATCATTATTTATAACCTTGTTATAAATCATTATTTATAAACATTATGGCTATATCTCCTATTAATTTTGCAACTCATTTCATCAAATCAAATGTATTTATATAGTCAGTTGATATCAGCTGATATTTTTATTATTTTTTTTTAACCTTTATTTTACCAGGCAAGTCAGTTAAGAACAAATTCTTATTTTCAATGACGACCTGGGAACAGTGGGTTCAGGGGCAGGGGAACTGCCTGTTCAGGGGCAGAACGACAGATTTGTACCTTGTCAGCTCGGGGGTTTGAACTCGCAACCTTCCGGTTACTAGTCCAACGCTCTGACCACTAGGCTACCCTGCCGCCCCATATCTCAAAGTGCTGTACAGAAACCCAGCCTAAAACCCCAAACAGCAAGCAATGGAGCACGTATGTTTTTCATGTATGTTTTCATGGAGAACAAAGACATTTCTAAGTGACCCCAAACCTTTGAACAGTAGTATATATATATATATATTCACAACACAACAAGGGTATTTGATGTTAAACTGATCTGATTCGCTGGTCAAACGATGAACATAACACACTACACACACACACGGCTGTGGTGCACTTGGTTCGCCGGATAGACTGACCTACAAATTCCGGGGTGCCAAAGATGTTTTTGAAATCATTGCCAAAATCGATCTTGTGTGCCAGACCGAAGTCGATGAGCTTGATGCGAGGATGGGCCACAGCTCTGTTCAGTAACATAATGTTCTCTGGCTAGAGAGGGAGAGAGAGAGGGGAGGAAGGGGCATTAAACATGGAAATAACATCCCATAATGTAAAGCCTATCTAGGAACCAGCAAGAGAGAGATGGTGTTAGAGAGAGAGAGAGAGAGAGAGAGAGAGAGAGAGAGAGAGAGATGGTGTGAGAGAGAGAGATGGTGTGAGAGAGAGAGATGGTGTGAGAGAGAGAGATGGTGTGAGAGAGAGAGAGAGATGGTGTGAGAGAGAGAGAGAGCGAGAGAGAGCGAGAGAGAGCGAGCGAGAGAGAGCGAGAGCGAGCGAGAGAGAGAGAGCGAGAGAGAGAGAGAGAGAGAGAGGGAGAGAGCGAGAGAGAGAGAACGAGAGCGAGAGAGAGCGAGAGAGAGAGAGCGAGAGCAAGAGAGAGCGAGAGCAAGAGAGAGAGAGCGAGAGAGCGAGAGAGAGAGCAAGAGCCTACATTCCAGAGCCACAATGCCTCCTTCAGCAGACTATCTTGACTCCTGACTTAATCCTTTAAAAGCTCTTTAGACCAGCAGGTTAAAGAATGAATGGCTGATAGACTGGGAACAGAAGAGACAGGAGTGTAATCAGATTGAATGAATGGCTGATAGACTGGGAACAGAAGAGACAGGAGTGGAATCAGATTGAATGAATGGCTGATAGACTGGGAACAGGAGTGGAATCAGATTGAATGAATGGCTGATAGACTGGGAACAGAAGAGACAGCAGTGGGATCAGATTGCATGAATGGCTGATAGACTGGGAACAGGAGTGGAATCAGATTGAATGAATGGCTGATAGACTGGGAACAGGTGTGTAATCAGATTGAATGAATGGCTGATAGACTGGGAACAGAAGAGACAGCAGTGGAATCAGATTGAATGAATGGCTGATAGACTGGGAACAGGAGTGGAATCAGATTGAATGAATGGCTGATAGACTGGGAACAGAAGAGACAGGAGTGGAATCAGATTGAATGAATGGCTGATAGACTGGGAACAGAAGAGACAGGAGTGGAATCAGATTGAATGAATGGCTGATAGACTGGGAACAGAAGAGACAGCAGTGGAATCAGATTGAATGAATGGCTGATAGACTGGGAACAGGAGTGGAATCAGATTGAATGAATGGCTGATAGACTGGGAACAGAAGAGACAGGAGTGGAATCAGATTGAATGAATGGCTGATAGACTGGGAACAGAAGAGACAGCAGTGGAATCAGATTGAATGTATGAGTAATATGTGTAGTGGTATGTAGTATGTGGGAGTAGTGTATCTGATATGAGTTGTATGTTTAGTATATGTATGAATAATATGTGTAGTGGTATGTAGTATTATATAGTATTTGTAGTATATGTAGTATTATATATTATGCATAGTATTATACAGTATGTGTAGCACGAGTAGTATTATATAGTATGTGTAGTATTATATAGTATGTGCAGTATATGTAGTATGTGACGTATATGTAGTATTATATAGTATGTGTAGCATGAGTAGTTTTATATAGTATGTGTAGTATTATATAGTGCGTGTAGCATGAGTAGTATTATATAGTATGTGTAGTATTATATAGTATGTGTAGTGTGGGTAATATGTATGAGGAGTGCATCTGATAAAGCTAGTAGTATGCAGTATGTGTAGTATGAGTTGTATGTATAGTATTAGGTAATATGAATAGTATACCTGGTTTGGGTAGTATGAGTAGTATTACAATATAAGTAGTAGTATGAAGTATGTGTAATATATACAGTATGTGTAGCATAAGTAGTATTATATAGTATGTGTAGTATTATATAGTATGTGCAGTATATGTAGTATGTGTCGTAAGTGTAGTATTATACAGTATGTGTAGCATGAGTAGTATTATATAGTATGTGTAGTATTACATAGTGCGTGTAGCATGAGTAGTATTATATAGTATGTGTAGTATTATATAGTATGTGTAGTGTGGGTAATATGTATGGGGAGTGCATCTGATAAAGCTAGTAGTATGCAGTATGTGTAGTATGAGTTGTATGTATAGTATTAGGTAATATGAATAGTATACCTGGTTTGGGTAGTATGAGTAGTATTACAATATAAGTAGTAGTATGAAGTATGTGTAATATATACAGTATGATGCAGTATGAGTAGTATATGTCTTGTTGTGAGAGTAGTATGTGAAGTAGTACGTGTAGCATATGTTGTATTATGTAGCATGTGTAATATGAGTAGTATTACGTAGTGTGTTTAATTTGTGTAATATAAGTAGTATTCAGCAGTATGTGTAGCATTGTAGCATGTGCAATATGTGTAGTATGTATAGTATTATGCAGTATGTGTAGTATGAGTTGTATGTATAGTAGTATGTAATATGAAATGTATGCCTGGTTTGGGTAGTATGAGTAGTATTACAGTATAAGTAGTATTATGTAGAATGAGTAGAATGACTGGTATTATGTCGTATGTGCAGTATGAGTAGTATTATGTCTTGTAGTAAGAGTAGTATGTGTAGTACATGTTGTATTATGTAGCATGTGTAATATGAGTAGTATTACGTAGTATGTTTAATTTGTGTAATATGAGTAGTATTCAGCAGTATGTGTAGCATTGTAGCATGTGTAATATATGTAGTATGTATAGTATTATGTAGCATGTGTAGTATTATGTAGTATGTATAGTATTATGTAGCATGTGTAATATATGTAGTATGTATAGTATTATGTAGCATGTGTAGTATTATGTAGTATGAGTAGTATGATGTAGTATGAGTAGTATGTGTAATATGGTGTATGAGTAGTATGAGTATGAGTAGTAGTATGTAATATGTGTAATATGAGTACAGTACAGTAATTTGAGTAGTGTTCAGTAGTATTATTAGTATTTAGTAATATGAGTAGTATTCAGTAGTATTATATAGTATGTGTAGTATTATATAGTATGTGTAATATTCAGTAATATGAGTAGTAGTATTACGTAGTATCACTAGTAGTATTACGTAGCATGCATAGTATTATGTAGTATGTAGTATTATGTAGTATGAGTAGCATGACATAGCATGAGTAGTATTATGTTGTATGAGTAGTATGTTGTATGAGTAGTAGAGTGTGTAGTACGAATAGTATTATATAGCATGATATAGTTTTATGTAGTATTATGTAGTATGAGTAGTATTATGTAGCATGCATAGTATTATATAGCATGAGTAGTATTACGGTGTATGAGTAGTATTGTGTAGTATGAGTAGTATTATATAGCATGCGTGTGATTACGTAGTATTACGTAGTATGATTGGTAGTATGTATTATGTGTAGTATTATATGGTATTACGTAGTATGAGTAGTATTATGTTTTTCGAGTAGTATTATGTTGTACGAGTAGTATTATGTTGTACGAGTAGTATTATGTTGTATGAGTAGCAGAGTGTGTTGTGTGAGTAGTATTATATAGCATGAGTAATATTATGTAGCATGATTAGTTTTATGTAGTATGTGTAGTATGAGTAGAATTATGTAGTATGAGTAGTATTATGATGTATGAGTAGTATTATGTTGTATGTGTAGTAGAGTGTGTAGTATGAGTAATATTATATAGCATGAATTGTTTTATGTAGTATTATGTAGTATGTGTAGTATTATATAGTATGAGTAGTCTTATGTAGTATGTGTAGTATTATGTAGTATGAGTAGGATTATATAGTACGAGTAGAATTATGCGTAGCATGAGTTGTATTATGTAGTATGAGTAGTACTATATAGTATGAGTAGTATGAACAGTATTGTGTTATGTAGTATGTGCAGTATTATGTAGTAGAGTGTAGTGTGTGTAGTATGTATAGTAGAAGGTGTAGTATGAGTAGTGTTATGTAGCGGAGTAGTATTATGTAGTATGAGTAGTACTATATAGTATGAGTAGTGTGTGTGGTATGAACAGTATTATGTTACGTAGTACGTGCAGTATTATGTAGTATAGTGAAGTGTGTGTAGTATGTATAGTAGAAGGTGTAGTATGAGTAGTGTTATGTCGCAGAGTAGTATGAGTAGTATAGTATGCATAGTATAATGTGTAGTATTAGGCAGTATGATGTAGAATGTGTAGTATGAATAGTAGTGTATAGTATTATGTAGCATGTGTAGTATGAGTAGTCTTATGTAGTATGTATAGTAGAATGTGTAGTATGTGTAGTATTATGTAGTATGAATATTATTGTGTAGTATTATGTAATATGTGTAGTATGAACATTATTGTGTAGTATTATGTAGTATGTGTAGTATGAGCATGATTGTGTAGTATTATGTAATATGTGTAGTATGAACATTATTGTGTAGTATTATGTACTATGTGTAGTATGGACATTATTGTGTAGTATTATGTAGTATGTGTAGTATGCGTAGTATTATGTAGTATGAGTTGTATGGTGTAGTATTACGTAGTATGTAGAGTAGAATGTGTAGTATGAGAAGTATGAGTAGTATTATGCAATATGTGTAGTAGAGCAGTATTATGTAGGGTAGTATGTGTAGTATTAGTAGTTTGTGTAATTTGGGGATCATGTGACTGAAGCTGTCCTATAGTGTAGACCATGTTCATTCTTGAGTTTTTGGGGAAGCATGTTTAAATGATCACACTAAAACAAATGGGACATTTTGCAACACTGATTTGGAATTGAACTGATCAGAGCCCTGATGTCGTCCACCAACTAACAACCGGATGTTCCGGCTGGAGACAGGCCAGAGTGTGATAAAAGCTCTGCCATTGATTAGTTGTGTCTGGTTTCAGTGCAGAGCAGAGTGGAGAGGACAGAACACATCACTGGAGTGGCCCTTGTAGCTGTGTGTGTGTGTGTGTGTGTGTGTATGTATGTGTACCTTGAGGTCAAAGGGTGTGTATGTGTACCTTGAGGTCAAAGGGTGTGTATGTGTACCTTGAGGTCAAATGGTGTGTATGTGTACCTTGAGGTCAAAGGGTGTGTATGTGTACCTTGAGGTCAAAGGGTGTGTACGTGTACCTTGAGGTCAAAGGGTGTGTACGTGTACCTTGAGGTCAAAGTGTGCAATGTGTTTGGAGTGTAGGTAGTGGACTCCGTCCAGAATCTGTTTGAGGAACTCAGTAGCCTCCTCTTCTGTTAGGGACTCCTTCTCTGCTAGCAAATTAAACAGTTCTCCACCAGCCACCCTAGAGGAGAGGAGGAGGAGAGGAGATCTTAGACAATACCTAATGTAGATACAATAAGCTAACAGCAGGCACTTCTATCAACCTAAGGCTTACTTCAGCCAATACCAACGAGTGGGTAACAACACATCAGTGCCATGAAGACAACCCTTCACCAGAGTCTAGAGAGATGGAGGCCATGAAGACAACCCTTCACCAGAGTCTAGAGAGATGGAGGCCATGAAGACAACCCTTCACCAGAGTCTAGAGAGATGGAGGCCATGAGGACAACCCTTCACCAGAGTCTAGAGAGATGGAGGCCATGAAGACAACCCTTCACCAGAGTCTAAAGAGATGGAGGCCATGAAGACAACCCTTCACCAGAGTCTAAAGAGATGGAGGCCATGAAGACAGAGATGGAGGCCATGAAGACAACCCTTCAGAGTCTAGAGAGATGGAGGCCATGAAGACAACCCTTCACCAGAGTCTAGAGAGATGGAGGCCATGAAGACAACCCTTCACCAGAGTCTAAAGAGATGGAGGCCATGAAGACAACCCTTCACCAGAGTCTAGAGAGATGGAGGCCATGAAGACAACCCTTCACCAGACAACCCTTCACCAGACAACCCTTCACCAGACAACCCTTCACCAGAGTCTAGAGATGGAGGCCATGAAGACAACCCTTCACCAGAGTCTAGAGAGATGGAGTTCATGAAGACAACCCTTCAGAGTCTAAAGAGATGGAGGCCATGAAGACAACCCTTCACCAGAGTCTAGAGAGATGGAGGCCATGAAGACAACCCTTCACCAGAGTCTAAAGAGATGGAGGCCATGAAGACAACCCTTCACCAGAGTCTAGAGAGATGGAGGCCATGAAGACAACCCTTCACCAGAGTCTAGAGAGATGGAGGCCATGAAGACAACCCTTCACCAGAGTCTAAAGAGATGGAGGCCATGAAGACAACCCTTCAGAGTCTAGAGAGATGGAGGCCATGAAGACAACCCTTCAGAGTCTAGAGAGATGGAGGCCATGAAGACAACCCTTCACCAGAGTCTAGAGAGATGGAGGCCATGAAGACAACCCTTCACCAGAGTCTAAAGAGATGGAGGCCATGAAGACAACCCTTCACCAGAGTCTAGAGAGATGGAGGCCATGAAAACAACCCTTCACCAGTCTAAAGAGATGGAGGCCATGAAGACAACCCTTCACCAGAGTCTAGAGAGATGGAGGCCATGAAGACAACCCTTCACCAGAGTCTAAAGAGATGGAGGCCATGAAGACAACCCTTCACCAGAGTCTAGAGAGATGGAGGCCATGAAGACAACCCTTCACCAGAGTCTAGAGAGATGGAGGCCATGAAGACAACCCTTCACCAGAGTCTAGAGAGATGGTGGCCATGAGGACAACCCTTCACCAGAGTCTAGAGAGATGGAGGCCATGAAGACAACCCTTCACCAGAGTCTAAAGAGATGGAGGCCATGAAGACAACCCTTCACCAGAGTCTAGAGAGATGGAGGCCATGAGGACAACCCTTCACCAGAGTCTAGAGAGATGGAGGCCATGAAGACAACCCTTCACCAGAGTCTAGAGAGATGGAGGCCATGAAGACAACCCTTCACCAGAGTCTAAAGAGATGGAGGCCATGAAGACAACCCTTCAGAGTCTAGAGAGATGGAGGCCATGAAGACAACCCTTCACCAGAGTCTAAAGAGATGGAGGCCATGAAGACAACCCTTCACCAGAGTCTAAAGAGATGGAGGCCATGAAGACAACCCTTCACCAGAGTGTACACTGGAATATATTACCTTTGGCACAGTTTATTTGACACATATATTGCCTTTTTATAAAACATTAGCGAATCACTGAGTAATGATTCAGTGAAGTGGCACTACTTGGGTCCTGGTCAAAAGGACCTAGGGCTCCATTTGGGATGACGACATGGTGCTCTCAGACTGGTAGCTGATATAGCAGGTCACTGTAATGACTACATTGTTGATGTTTTCCACCCTAAAAAAAAAATCCCTTGTTTATGTCTTTCCTCTGAGGATGGAAACAGGGAACAGGAGGTAGCAGCCAACTGCAGAGGAAGCTGTGACAGGATAATAACACACTCAGCCAATCACAACACAGCGTTCAGTCACTTGACCACAAGTTGCCAAAACAACCTGTTTTTTTTTTGTTTTACGCTGGAACAGACTGGATATAGGGACTGGGTATAGGGACTGGGCATAGGGACTGGATATAGGGACTGGATATAGGGACTGGGTATAGGGACTGGGTATGGGACTGGGTATAGGGACTGGATATAGGGACTGGATATAGGGAACGCGTATAGGGACTGGGTATAGGGAACGCGTATAGGGACTGGATATAGGGACTGGGTATAGGGACTGGATATAGGGACTGGATATAGGGACTGGGTATAGGGACTGGGTATAGGGACTGGGTATAGGGACTGGGTATAGGGACTGGATATAGGGACTGGATATAGGGACTGGATATAGGGACTGGGTATAGGGACTGGGTTTAGGGACTGGGTATAGGGACTGGGTATAGGGACTGGATATAGGGACTGGGTATAGGGACTGGGTATAGGGACTGGGTATAGGGACTGGGTATAGGGACTGGATATGGGGACTGGGTATAGGGACTGGGTATAGGGACTGGGTATAGGGACTGGATATAAAACATTGGAAAGATTGGGACATGTTGCACAGGATCAATGGCATCAGTTTGACCCGTTTTAAGGAAAGGAAAAGCTGAGAAAACGATGAAACACGTTTCTGATAAGACTTCAGTTGGTCTTGGGTGCATTATGTGGTTGAAATACTGTCTACTTGGATAACAGTGTCAAAGATAACAAGTTACACACACTTTCTCAAGAGATTATCTTGGTAGAAGCCCTGGTAGAAACACCACCTTCCATTGGTCTTTGGCACAGCGTATTGTAGTGGTACTGATGTGGTAACATCATTCACAGTGCTTAGCTATGACCTGTAATGGATTCTTCAAGCCAGAGAGTCCAGGTTAAAGCAGCCCCAACCATAACACTAGTTCACAAACTGGTTCTGATGAGAAAGCACTCCTAACTATGGCCTCAACCTTGATCTGTAACCAGTCTGGTCATTGGTTGTTGGGCGTCAAGAGGTCAGGGCGTCAGGGGGTCGGGCATCAGGCGTCAGGGGGTCGGGCGTCAGGGGGTCGGGCGTCAGAGGGGTCAGGGCGTCAGGGGGTCAGGCGTCAGAGGTGTCAGGCGTCAGGGGCTCGGGCGTCAGAGGGGTCAGGGTACTCACAGTTCTAGTATGAGGATGACATCAGTCTTGTTCTCGAACACGTCGTGTAGCGTGATGGTGTTAGGGTGTTCAATCTCCTTCAGAATGCTGACCTCCCTCTCGATGTCTTCCCGGGTCACGCCACGCCGGCTCGACTTGCTCCGTCGCTTACGGATGAACTTAGCGGCATACTCCAGGCCAGAGCTAAGTTCACGACATTTCTTTACCACCGCAAACTGACCACTGCAGGACAAGGGGAGAGGAGATGGTCATAGAGTTAGACAGATAGAAACATACTGTTCACCATGAAATTAGTCTGAGCTCAGTTAGTCTCAGTTATAGTCTCAGCTATAGTCTCAGCTCTGTTATAGTCTCAGCTATAGTCTCAGTTATAGTCTCAGCTCAGTTATAGTCTCAGCTATAGTCTCAGCTATAGTCTCAGCTATAGTCTCAGCTCAGTTATAGTCTCAGCTATAGTCTCAGCTCAGCTATAGTCTCAGCTCAGCTATAGTCTCAGCTCAGTTATAGTCTCAGATATGGTCTCAGATATAGTCTCAGATATACTCAGTTATAGTCTCAGCTCAGTTATAGTCTCAGATATGGTCTCAGATATAGTCTCAGATATAGTCTCAGTTATGGTCTCAGATATAGTCTCAGATATAGTCTCAGTTATAGTCTCAGATATAGTCTCAGATATAGTCTCAGTTATAGTCTCAGCTCAGCTATAGTCTCAGCTCAGCTATAGTCTCAGCTCAGCTATAGTCTCCGCTCAGCTATAGTCTCAGCTCAGCTATAGTCTCAGCTCAGCTATAGTCTCAGCTATAGTCTCTGCTCAGCTATAGTCTCAGCTCAGCTATAGTCTCAGCTCAGCTATTGTCTTAGTTATAGTCTCAGCTCAGCTATAGTCTCAGCTCAGCTATAGTCTCAGCTCAGCTATAGTCTTAGTTATAGTATCACCAGATTCAATGATTTATCACCTCACTTATAGGGAAGGTCATAGCACTTACAAAAATGACTGATTGGCTGAGCAAAACTAATAATACAAATATTGTGGGAGCTGTTTTGTTAGACTTCAGTGCAGCTTTTGACATCACAATCTGCTGCTGGAAAAACGAGTGTTATGGCTTTACATGGGGGGGGGGGTGTTGTATCTAGTGTGTGTATTTCTTTGTTGGCCTGGTATGGTTCCCATCAGAGGTAGCTGTTTAGCGTTGTCTCTGAATGGGGATCATATATAGGCAGCAATTTCTTCTTTATTGTTTTGTTATTCGGTTCTCTTCAAATAAAATCGACGCTGAGCTTTGGTCTGAGTATGATTACAACGCTGAGCTTTGGTCTGAGTATGATTACAACGCTGAGCTTTGGTCTGAGTATGATTACAACGCTGAGCTTTGGTCTGAGTATGATTACAACGCTGAGCTTTGGTCTGAGTATGATTACAACGCTGAGCTTTGGTCTGAGTATGATTACAACGCTGAGCTTTGGTCTGAGTATGATTACAACGCTGAGCTTTGGTCTGAGTATGATTACAACGCTGAGCTTTGGTCTGAGTATGATTACAACGCTGAGCTTTGGTCTGAGTATGATTACAACGCTGAGCTTTGGTCTGAGTATGATTACAACGACGATCGTGACACTTCATCACTACTTGTATTTGTGAGCGGTATTGACATGTTGAATGCACCCAGCTGTCTGTTTAAACTACTGGCGCACAGCTCAGACACCCATGCATACCCCACAAGACATGCCACCAGAAGTCTCTTCACAGTCCCCAAGTCCAGAAGAGACTATGGGAGGTGCACAGTACTACATTCAGCCATGGTTGCGATGGGAAGGAGGAGGATACAGGGATGTACAGTTGAAGTCGGAAGTTTACATACACTTAGTCATTAAAACTCGTTTTCAACCACTCCACAAATTTCTTGTTAACAAACTATAGTTTTGGCAAGTCGGTTAGGACATCTACTTTGTGCATGACAAGTCATTTTTCCAACATTTGTTTACAGACAATTTATTTCACATATAATTCACTGTATCACAATTCTAGTGGGTCAGAAGTTTACATACACTAAGTTGACTGTGCTTTTAAACAGCTTGGACAATTCCAGAAAATGATGTCATGGCTTTAGAAGCTTCTGATAGGCTAATTGACATAATTTGAGTCAATTGGAGGTGTACCTGTGGATGTATTTCAAGGCCTACCTTCAAACTCAATGTCTCTTTGCATTATGGAAAAATCAAAAGAAATCAGCCAAGAACTCAGAAAATAAATTGTAGACCTCCACAAGTTTGGTTCCTCCTTGGGAGCAATTTCCAAACGCCTGAAGGTACCACGTTCATCTGTACAAACAATAGTACGCAAGTATAAACACCATGGGACCACACAGCCGTCGTTCTGTCTCCTAGAGATGAATGTACTTTGCTGTGAAAAGTGCAAATCAATCCCAGAACAGCAGCAGAGGACCTTGTGAAGATGCTGAAGGAAACAGGTACAAAAGTATCTATATCAACAGTAAAACAAGTCCTATATCGACATAACCTGAAAGGATGCTCAGCAAGGAAGAAGCCACTGCTCCAAAACTGTCATAGAAAAGCCAGACTACGGTTTGCAACTGCACATGGGGACAAAGATCGTACTTTTTGGAGAAATGTCCTCTGGTCTGATGAAACAAAAATAGAACTGTTTGGCCATAATGACCATCGTTATGTTTGGAGGAAAGAGGGGGAGGCTTGCAAGCCGAAGAACACCATCCAAACCGTGAAGCACGAGGGTGGCAGCATCATGTTGTGGGGGTGCTGGTGCACTTCACAAAATAGCTGGCATCATGAGGGAGGAAAATTATGTGAATATATTGAGGCAACATCAAGACATCAGTCAGGAAGTTAAAGCTTGGTCGCAAATGGGTCTTCCACATGGACAGTGACCCCAAGCATACTTCCAGAGTTGTGGCAAAGTGGCTTAAGGACAACAAAGTCAAGGTATTGGAGTGGCCATCACAAAGCCCTGACCTCAATCCTATAGAAAATATGTGGGCAGAACTGAAAAAGTGTATGCGAGCAAGGAGGCCTACAAACCTGACTCAGTTACACCAGCTCTGTGAGGAGGAATGGGCCAAAATTCACCCAACTTATTGTGGGAAGCTTGTGGAAGGCTACCCGAAACGTTTGACCCAAGTTAAACAATTTAAAGGCAATGCTACCAAATACTAATTGAGTATGTAAACTTCTGACCCACTGCGAATGTGATGAAAGAAATAAAAAGCTGAAATAAAACATTTTCTCTACTATTATTCTGACATTTTACATTCTTAAAATAAAGTGGTGATCTTAACTGACCTAAAATAGGGACTTTTTAAAAGGATTAAATGTCAGGAATTGTGAAAAACTGAGTTTAAATGTAATAGTGTATGTAAACTTCCGACTTCAACAGTTGGTTCCCCAGAAGCTGCAGGCAGAGACCAGATTTTAGAAGAGACAAGGGAGGAGACTAGGGAGAGGCCTGCATGTCAATATGCTCTGAGAGGAACTGACATTCAAGTACACGATGAAACGGACTCAACTGTAAGACCGTATTTCAATCTCTCCTTCCTCATTCATTCATTAACCACTGTTTGTCTGACTGTAGAGAGCTGCATTCCCGTGGGCAACTGGCGTGACCTGCGGGCCCCGACATGCTGCGCGCAGGTGTGAGGTGGTCAGAGAAACTTCTAGATGAAAATATATTTTAGTCCCGCAGATTATTTTGAACATTTGTCTTTGTATGTGTTCCTTAATGTATTAAAGCATTATGCACAAACTAACATGATAATTCTGTATGTTGCAGACCAGTGATTAAAATATATTTGAAGAATATTAAAAAAGAGGTAAGCCGTTAGTGACGGAGTTGACAGATGCTCAAAACAGACATATTTTTGCCTCTAAAAAAATAAATTTTCAATACAAGTCGCTATAAAATTGATGATGTTTAGGTCAATCTCACCACGTATTTGGTGCATACCTGTAGCATCAGCTGGTAGAAACCCCCTCTCTCTAATACTACCCAGAGCAGCTGGCCCATCTAGAATATATCACAGTAGAATAGCATATCATTTTTATCTTTGCCCTGTGGCAAAATGTGTAGAAATGCAACAAGTGGCAATATTTAACTCATAGAAATGTGAATTATAGATCTGTAATTCTCAATGAAAGCCAGTCTAAGAATAGGTGGATCGGTTCTGTGTGTTTTTTCTATGCTTCCCTTTCTTAGGTTTTGTGTCTTTTATTTTCGGTTTTGTACACCAGCTTCAAACAGCTGAAACAACAATATTTCTGGTAATGGAAAATATATTTCACAGCGGTTTAGAAGGTATATTGATTCTTTACACGACACTCTATTTTTTCACATCAACTGAAATTAGGCAAACTATTAGAGAGTTCTAGCATCCAGGAAATGGAGGAGCAACTTCTGCATAGTAAACGTTTAATGCTTGCTGAGTAAACACACGCGCTGAGGAACACAGTCAGAGTGGTTTCTCTCTCCCCTGTCTAAAACACTCCCTGACAGCATTCTGTTTCTCCCTATCTGAAGCCAACAGTCAGAGGGATCAAGTTGCTTGTTCTCTTTTGTTTTGGGAATGGTTGTAGCCTCCAATTTGTTTCATAAGAGCAACTGGAGAAGATGAGGGGAGGACAGAAAGGAGGTAGAGAGGAGAGAAACAGCCATTGAGTCAGCTGGTTGTTCAAATAGAGCTCTCAAACAGTCAGCTGGTAGTTAAAATAGAGCTCTACTCCAGTCAGCTGGTAGTTCAAATAGAGCTCTCAAACAGTCAGCTGGTAGTTCAAATAGAGCTCTACTCCAGTCAGCTGGTAGTTCAAATAGAGCTCTACTCCAGTCAGCTGGTAGTTCAAATAGAGCTCTCAAACAGCCAGCTGGTAGTTCAAATAGAGCTCTACTCCAGTCAGCTGGTAGTTCAAATAGAGCTCTCAAACAGTCAGCTGGTAGTTCAAATAGAGCTCTACTCCAGTCAGCTGGTTGTTCAAATAGAGCTCTAATCCAGTCAGCTGGAAGTTCAAATAGAGCACTACTCCAGTCAGCTGGTAGTTCAAATAGAGCTCTCAAACAGTCCGCTGGTAGTTTAAATGGAGCTCTAATCCAGTCAGCTGGTTGTTGAACAAATAGAGCTCTAATCCAGTCAACTGGTTGTTGTTCAAATAGAGCTCTACTTCAGTCAGCTGGTAGTTGTTCAAATAGAGCTCTAATCCAGTCAACTGGTTGTTGTTCAAATAGAGCTCTAATCCAGTCAGCTGGTTGTTGTTCAAATAGAGCTCTACTCCAGTCAGCTGGTAGTTTAAATAGAGCTCTAATCCAGCCAGCTGGTTGTTGTTCAAATGGAGCTCTAATCCAGTCAGCTGGTTGTTTAAATAGAGCTCTAATCCAGTCAGCTGGTTGTTTTTTGAAAAGAGCTCTACTCGAGTCAGCTGGTTGTTGTCTGTTTTTAAATAGAGCTCTACTCCAGTCAGCTGGTTGTTGTTTAAATAGAGCTCTACTCCAGTCAGCTGGTTGTTGTTTAAATAGAGCTCTACACCAGTCAGCTGGTTGTTGTTTAAATAGAGCTCTACTCCAGTCAGCTGGTTGTTGTTTAAATAGAGTTCTACACCAGTCAGCTGGTTGTTGTTTAAATAGAGCTCTACACCAGTCAGCTGGTTGTTGTTTAAATAGAGCTCTACACCAGTCAGCTGGTTGTTGTTTAAATAGAGCTCTATACCAGTCAGCTGGTTGTTGTTTAAATAGAGCTCTACACCAGTCAGCTGGTTGTTGTTTAAATAGAGCTCTATACCAGTCAGCTGGTTGTTGTCTGTTGTTTAAATAGAGCTCTACACCAGTCAGCTGGTTGTTGTTTAAATAGAGCTCTACTCCAGTCAGCTGGTTGTTGTTTAAATAGAGTTATACGCACTATAAAAGGATAAAACATTCTAACACTGCCATAACCTTGTCAAATCCTATGACCCACAGTGGACCCCGTCACCCTGAATGAGTCAAGATGTCTGACAATCGTTAACAACCTTAAAATCTGCACACAACGTGAACATTTTATCTGGGAGGTAACACAGTCTGTGGCCTTTAGAGAGACATGGGAGATGGACTGTTCTTCAGGTTAATGGTCTTTACATTTTGATTGCAGTTTAACATACAGTAGCAGTCAAAAGTTAGGACACCTACTAATTTCAGGGTTTTTCTTTATTTTTTTTACTATTTTCTACATTGTAGAATAATAGTGAAGACACCAAAACTATGAAATAACACATATGGAATCAGGTAGTAACCACAAATGTGTTGTGGCATTCTCTCAAACAGCTTCATGAGGAATGCTTTTCCAACAGTCTTGAAGGAGTTCCCACATATGCTGAGCACTTGTTGGCTGCTTTTCCTTCACCAGGAATACGACTTTCCCGAATTTGATCCTTTGTTCGTACCCCCCAGAGAAATGTAAATTATTCTGGAGGCTGCGCCAAAACACTGCCATCGGAGAAGAAGTATTCAGAGTGGACTTCTAGTCCGACTCAGGAGGCGTGCACACCATGCACAGCTTCCGAGTATATTACTTGCTAATGTTCAGTTTCTGGATAATAAAGTAGACAAGCTCAGGGCGAGGATCTCCTTCCAGAGAGACATCAGGGATTGTAGCAAACTCTGTTTCACAGAAACATGGCTCTCTAGGGATATACTGTCCCCATCCATTCAGCCATCTGGGTTCTTAGTACATCGTGCAGACAGGAATAAAGAACTCTCTGGGAAGAAGAAGGCTGTGTATGTTTCATGATTAACTAATCATGTTGCGATTGTAATAACACACATAAACTCAAGTCCTTTTGTTCACCCGACCTAGAATACCTCACTATCAAATGCCGAGCGTATTACCGCCCAAGACAATTCTCTTCGTTTATAGTCACAGCAGTGTATATTCCCCCTCAAGCAGATACCACGACTGCCCTCAAAGAACTACACTGGACTTTATGCTAACAGAAAACTACATTTATTGTAACTGGGGATTTTAACAAAGCAAATTTGAGGAAAACGGTACCGAAGTTCTACCAACACATAGGACTGTAGTACTCACTCTGCTAAAACATTGGACCACTACTCAACTTTCCAAAATACCTACACGGCCCTCCGCCGCCCTCTCGGAAAATCTGATCAAGACTCCATTTTGCTCCTCCCTTCCTATAGGCAGAAACTCAAACAGTATATACACCTGTGCTAAGATCTATTCTATGCTGTCTGACCAAACGGAATCCATGCTTCAAGATTGTTTTGATCACAGGGACTGGGATATGTTACGGGTAGCCTCAGAATAACATCGACGAATACACCGATACGGTGACTGAGTTCATCAGGAAGTGTATAGGAGATACTGTGACTATTAAAACCTAGGTGAGGGCCCTGGGAGAGTGGTGCCAGAAAAACAACCTCTCACTCAACTTCAACAAAACAAAAGGAGCTGATCGTGGACTTCAGGCAACAACAGAGGGAGCACCCCCCTATCCACATCGGCTGGACCGCAGTGGAGAAGGTGGAAAGCTTCAAGTTCCTCGGCGTACACATCACTGACAATCGGAAATGGTCCACCCACACAGACAGTGTGGTGAACAAGGCACAACAACGCCACGCAAACATCGCTCAAGCTAATATTTATATATTTCTTAATTCCATTCTTTTACTTTTAGATGAGTGAGTATTGTTGTGAATAGTTAGATATTACAGCACTGTTGGAGCTAGGAACACAAGCATTTCACGACAATAACATCTGCTAAATGTGTATTTGACCAATACAATTTGATCACAAACATTCTATGAATTTATTGAAACCTTAAAATTTCAATTGAGGCTGTTCTGAGGGCGAAAAGGGGAGTAACTAAATATTGGGAAGATGTTCCTAATGTTTTGTACACAGTGTGTGGCTCTCCTGCCCAGTCCTCAACGAGCTAACCCTTTATTACAGACAGGAATCCACTGAGCCCTGAGGTTTGTCTATATACCTGCAGATTCAGTCCAGTATTCCACAAGAGAACATCATCATCAAGGGAAGTTGTCCTTAATCAGATGCTCTACCAGTTTGTACCTGTTGACTCAGTAGAAGACGTTGGTGTTGCAACATTAGCCCCTATAATTGCTATACAGCGTTCTCAACAGTGCTGTGCGTGTCTGCAGTGTGTCTGCTGCGTGTCAATGTCACTTATGGGTTGGGTTGAAAGCTGCAGGTCCCCCGCCTGGCCACTGTTTAGGGACAGAGGAAGACAGCAGATAAACTAGGCGGGTGTGTGTGTGTGTGTGTGTGTGTTTATGTGTCCATTTTCCAAAACATGGGTTGGTATTTTCCAGGTGGAGTTGTGCATCATAATATTAACATTCAAAGCTCCCACGACAACGCTGGCCAGCACCCATCCCCCACACTACCAGCTCCCATCCTCCACACTAACAGCTCCCACAACAATACTGGCCAGCTCCCACGACAACACTGGCCAGCACCCACGACAATGCTGGCCAGCACCCACGACAACGCTGGCCAGCACCCACGACAACGCTGGCCAGCTTCCACGACAACGCTGGCCAGCACCCACGACAACGCTGGCCAGCACCCACGACAACGCTGGCCAGCTCCCACGGTAACACTGTCAATCCCACGGTAGCACTGCTAGTACCCACGGTAACGGTGAGATATAGATAAGGAATGACTCTGGCTTGCCTCCCAGAAACTAACACCATAGACAGACAGACAGACAGACAGACAAGTGCTGCTAGACAGACAAATCAGGCCTCGCGTCCACAGTGCTTTTAGACTTGCTGTTTTGTGGTTAAGGTAAGGGTCTACATAACAGTGAGGTGGGGGGGGTGGGGAGGAGGGAAAGCAGCTGGAGAGAGGGGGAGGCAAGGGGACCCAACCTCCTAATCTCTGACCTCAATCTGTGGTAATCCATACAGCTATCATAGAACGAAAGACAGACAGACTGACTGACTGGACTGGTGTGTACAGGGCAACAAAAAACTATTTTAAAGCAGCTGCTCTGAAATGCCAGTATGTGGCTATTGTTCTGACACTCTCCACAAGAGGTTCTCAACCTCTGTGGGTTACTGTATCCCCTGCAGTACCTCCAGGGCAATACGCCAGGGTGAGAAGTACTGTTCTGATTCACAGAACATTAAAAGGTATATCAGTTTTATATTTATTGTGGATCCCCATTAGATCCTGCCAAGGCAGGAGCTACTCTTCCTGGGGTTTATTATGGATCCCCATTAGTTCCTGTCAAGGCAGCAGCTACTCTTCCTGGGGTTTATTATGGATCCCCATTAGTTCCTGCCAAGGCAGCAGCTACTCTCCCTGGGGTTTATTATGGATTCCCATTAGTTCCTGCCAAGGCAGCAGCTACTCTTCCTGGGGTTTATTATGGATCCCCATTAGTTCCTGCCAAGGCAGCAGCTACTCTTCCTGGGGTTTATTATGGATCCCCATTAGTTCCTGCCAAGGAAGCAGCTACTCTTCCTGGGGTTTATTATGAATCCCTGTTAGTTCCTGCCAATGCAGCAGCTACTCTTCCTGGGGTTTGTTATTAACTCAGTAACACTAACTATATAGTAACCCTACAGTAATCCTGCAGTAACCCTGTAGTAACCCTACAGTAACCCTGTAGTAACCCTAAAGTAACCCTGTAGTAACCCTATAGTAACCCTACAGTAACCCTATAGTAACTCTATAGTAACCCTACAGTAACTCTATAGTAACCCTACAGTAACCCTATAGTAACTCTATAGTAACCCTACAGTAACTCTATAGTAACCCTACAGTAACTCTAGAGTAACTCTATAGTAACCCCATAGTAACTCTACAGTAACCCTACAGTAACCCTTTAGTACCCCTATAGTAACCCTACAGTAACCCTATAGTAACACCATAGTAACCCTACAGTAACCCTGTAGTAACCCTACAGTAACCCTACAGTAACCACATAGTAACCCGACAGTAACCACATAGTAACCCTACAGTAACCCCATAGTAACCCTACAGTAACCCTACCGTAACTCTATAGTAACCCCATAGTAACCCTATAGTAACTATAGTAACCCTGTAGTAACCCTATAGTAACCCTAACTCTACAGTAACCCCGTAGTAACCCTATAGTAACCCTACAGTAACCCCATAGTAACCCTATAGTAACCCAATAGTAACCCTACAGTAACTCCATGGTAACCCTACAGTAACCCTACAGTAACCCCATAGTAACCCTATAGTAACTCTATAGTAACCATACAGTAACCATGTAGTAACTCTATAGTAACCCCATAGTAACCCCATAGTAACCCTAAAGTAACCCTAACTCTACAGTAACCCCGTAGTAACCCTACAGTAACCCTACAGGAACCCTATAGTAGCTCTACAGTAACCCTATAGTAAATCTACAGTAACCCTATAGTAACCCCATAGTAACCCCACAGTAACCCTACAGTAACTCTACAGTAACCCCATAGTAACCCTGTAGTAACCCTGTAGTAACACTACAATAACCCCATATTAACTCTACAGTAACCCCATAGTAACCCTGTAGTAACCCTACAGTAACCCTACAGTAACCACATAGTAACCCTGTAGTAACCCTACAGTAAATGTACAGTATCCCCATAGTAACTCTACAGTAACCCCATATTAACTCTACAGTAACCCTATAGTAACCCTACAGTAACCCCACAGTAACCCTACAGTAACCCTGTAGTAACCCTATAGTAACCCTACAGTAACCCTACAGTAACTCTATAGTGACCCTACAGTAACCCTACAGTAACTGTACAGTATCCCCATAGTAACTCTACAGTAACCCCATAGTAACCCTACAGTAACCCTGTAGTAACCCTACAGTAACCCCGTAGTAACCCTGTAGTAACCCTACAGTAACCATGTAGTAACCCCATAGTAACCCTGCAGTAACCCTGTAGTAACCCTACAGTAACCCTGTAGTAACCATGTAGTAACCCTATAGTAACTATATATTAACCCTAAAGTAACCCTATAGTAACCCTACAGTAACTCTATAGTAACCCTATAGTAACTCTATAGTAACCCTACAGTAACCTTAGTTACCTCCTCCTCTCCTCCCATGTAGCCCAGTCTATTACAGACAACTGCACCGTATTTCTCCTCCCATGTAGGCCAGTCTATTACAGACAACTGCACCGTGTTTCTCCTCCCATGTAGCCCAGTCTATTACAGACAACTGCACCGTGTTTCTCCTCCCATGTATCCCAGTCTATTACAGACAACTGCACCGTGTTTCTCCTCCCATGTATCCCAGTCTATTACAGACAACTGCACTGTGTTCTCCTCCCATGTAGCCCAGTCTACTACAGACAACTGCACCGTGTCTCCTCCCATGTAGCCCAGTCTATTACAGACAACTGCACCGTGTCTCCTCCCATGTAGCCCAGTCTATTACAGACAACTGCACCGTGTCTCAACCCATGTAGCCCAGTCTACAGTCTATTACAGACAACTGCACCTTGTGTCTCCTCCCATGTAGTCCAGTCTACTACAGACAACTGCACCGTGTCTCCTACCATGTATCCCAATCTATTACAGACAACTGCACCGTGTTTCTCCTCCCATGTATCCCAGTCTATTACAGAAAACTGCACCGTGTGTCTCCTCCCATGTAGCCCAGTCTACTACAGACAACTGCATCGTGTTTTCTCCTCCCATGTATCCCAGTATACAGCCTATTACAGACAACTGCACCGCGTTTCTCCTCCCATGTATCCCAGTCTACAGTCTATTACAGACAACTGCACCGTGGTTCTCCTCCCATGTAGCCCAGTCTATTACAGACAACTGCACCGTGTGTCACCTCCCATGTAGCCCAGTCTATTACAGACAACTGCACCGTGTCTCCTCCCATGTAGCCCAGTCTATTACAGACAACTGCACCGTGTTTCTCCTCCCATGTAGCCCAGTCTATTACAGACAACTGTACCGTGTTTCTCCTCCCATGTATCCCAGTCTATTACAGACAACTACACTGTGTCTCCTCCCATGTAGCCCAGTCTACAGTCTATTACAGACAACTGCACCGTGTTTCTCCTCCCATGTAGCCCAGTCTACAGTCTATTACAGACAACTGCACCGTGTGTCTCCTCCCATGTAGCCCAGTCTATTACAGACAACTGCACCGTGTGTCTCCTCCCATGTATCCCAGTCTATTACAGACAACTGCACCGTGTCTCTCCTCCCATGTATCCCAGTCTACAGTCTATTACAGACAACTGCACCGTGTGTCTCCTCCCATGTAGCCCAGTCTATTACAGACAACTGCACCGTGTGTCTCCTCCCATGTAGCCCAGTCTACAGTCTATTACAGACAACTGCACCGTGTCTCCTCCCATGTAGCCCAGTCTACAGTCTATTACAGACAACTGCACCGTGTCTGTCCTCCCATGTAGCCCAGTCTATTACAGACAACTGCACCGTGTCTCTCCTCCCATGTAGCCCAGTCTATTACAGACAACTGCACCATGTTACTCCTCCTATGTAGCCCAGTCTATTACAGACAACTGCACCGTGTTCTCCTCCCATGTAGCCCAGTCTACTACAGACAACTGCACCGTGTCTCCTCCCATGTAGCCCAGTCTATTACAGACAACTGCACCGTGTCTCCTCCCATGTAGCCCAGTCTATTACAGACAACTGCACCGTGTCTCAACCCATGTAGCCCAGTCTACAGTCTATTACAGACAACTGCACCTTGTGTCTCCTCCCATGTAGTCCAGTCTACTACAGACAACTGCACCGTGTCTCCTACCATGTATCCCAATCTATTACAGACAACTGCACCGTGTTTCTCCTCCCATGTATCCCAGTCTACAGTCTATTACAGACAACTGCACCGTGGTTCTCCTCCCATGTATCCCAGTCTATTACAGAAAACTGCACCGTGTGTCTCCTCCCATGTAGCCCAGTCTACTACAGACAACTGCATCGTGTTTTCTCCTCCCATGTATCCCAGTATACAGCCTATTACAGACAACTGCACCGCGTTTCTCCTCCCATGTATCCCAGTCTACAGTCTATTACAGACAACTGCACCGTGGTTCTCCTCCCATGTAGCCCAGTCTATTACAGACAACTGCACCGTGTGTCACCTCCCATGTAGCCCAGTCTATTACAGACAACTGCACCGTGTCTCCTCCCATGTAGCCCAGTCTATTACAGACAACTGCACCGTGTTTCTCCTCCCATGTAGCCCAGTCTATTACAGACAACTGTACCGTGTTTCTCCTCCCATGTATCCCAGTCTATTACAGACAACTACACTGTGTCTCCTCCCATGTAGCCCAGTCTACAGTCTATTACAGACAACTGCACCGTGTTTCTCCTCCCATGTAGCCCAGTCTACAGTCTATTACAGACAACTGCACCGTGTGTCTCCTCCCATGTAGCCCAGTCTATTACAGACAACTGCACCGTGTGTCTCCTCCCATGTATCCCAGTCTATTACAGACAACTGCACCGTGTCTCTCCTCCCATGTATCCCAGTCTACAGTCTATTACAGACAACTGCACCGTGTGTCTCCTCCCATGTAGCCCAGTCTATTACAGACAACTGCACCGTGTGTCTCCTCCCATGTAGCCCAGTCTACAGTCTATTACAGACAACTGCACCGTGTCTCCTCCCATGTAGCCCAGTCTACAGTCTATTACAGACAACTGCACCGTGTCTGTCCTCCCATGTAGCCCAGTCTACAGTCTATTACAGACAACTGCACCGTGTCTCTCCTCCCATGTAGTCCAGTCTACAGTCTATTACAGACAACTGCACCGTGTCTCTCCTCCCATGTATCCCAGTCTACAGTCTATTACAGACAACTGCACCGTGTCTCCTCCCATGTAGCCCAGTCTATTACAGACAACTGCACCGTGTGTCTCCTCCCATGTAGCCCAGTCTACAGTCTATTACAGACAACTGCACCGTGTCTCCTCCCATGTAGCCCAGTCTACAGTCTATTACAGACAACTGCACCGTGTCTGTCCTCCCATGTAGCCCAGTCTACAGTCTATTACAGACAACTGCACCGTGTCTCTCCTCCCATGTAGTCCAGTCTACAGTCTATTACAGACAACTGCACCGTGTCTCCTCCCATGTAGCCCAGTCTACAGTCTATTACAGACAACTGCACCGTGTCTCCTCCCATGTAGCCCAGTCTACAGTCTATTACAGACAACTGCACCGTGTCTCCTCCCATGTAGTCCAGTCTACAGTCTATTACAGACAACTGCACCGTGTCTCCTCCCATGTAGTCCAGTCTACAGTCTATTACAGACAACTGCACCGTCTCTCCTCCCATGTAGTCCAGTCTACAGTCTATTACAGACAACTGCACCGTGTCTCCTCCCATGTAGTCCAGTCTACTCTGTCAGTGCTGAAAGATGTGATAGAATGGTGGAATTTTTCAGGGGGGTTTCAAATGAATCATTTTCTATATTTTACAAATGTTTGTATTGAACATTTATTTTTAGAGGCAAAAATATGTCTGTTTTGAGTATCCTGTCAACTTCGTCAGTGTCACTAATGGCTTACCCCTTTTTAATACCCTTCAAATATATTTTAATCACTGGTCTGCAACATACAGAATTTATGTATGTAATTTTATAATCATGTTAGTTTGTGCATAATGCTTTAATACATTAAGAAACACATACAAAGACAAATGTTCAAAATAATCTGCGGGACTAAAATATATTTTCATCTAGAAGTTTCTCTGACCACCTCACACCTGCGCGCAGCATGTCGGGGCCCGCAGGTCACGCCAGTTGCCCACGGGAATGCAGCTCTCTACAGTCAGACAAACAGTGGTTAATGAATGAATGAGGAAGGAGAGATTGAAATACGGTCTTACAGTTGAGTCCGTTTCATCGTGTACTTGAATGTCAGTTCCTCTCAGAGCATATTGACATGCAGGCCTCTCCCTAGTCTCCTCCCTTGTCTCTTCTAAAATCTGGTCTCTGCCTGCAGCTTCTGGGGAACCAACTGCTGCTCCTATTAACATGAGAAAGGCCTGTATCATCCTCCTCCCCATCTCAACCACCACATATTTAAAGTACAACATCCGTGTGTGTGTGTGTGTGTGTGTGTATGTGTGGAGTTCATATCTTATGGAACAGAGACACACAAGACATATTTAAAAACAGATAGAAAATAACACTTCACTGCATTAGTTACTTAATGTGGCTGTATGTAGTACTGTGCCCCTCCCATAGTCTGTTCTGGACTTGGGGACTGTGAAGAGACCTCTGGTGGCATGTCTTGTGGGGTATGCATGGGTGTCTGAGCTGTGTGCCAACAGTTCAGACAGCTCTGTAAAATACCTCTCATAAATACAAGTAGTGATGAAGTCAATCTCTCCTCCACTTTGAGCCAGGAGAGACTGACAAGCATATTATTAATATTAGCTCTTTGTGTACATCCAAGGGCCAGTGGTGCTGCCCTGTTCTGAGACAATTATACTTTTCCTAAATTCCTCTGTGGCACCTGACCACACGTGATAAAACTAGGGCCTGTAGGACCTGCCTTGGTGATAGTGTTGTTAAGAAGGTAGAAACTAGGGCCTGTAGGACCTGCCTTGTTGATAGTGTTGTTAAGAAGGTAGAAACTAGGGCCTGTAGGACCTGCATTGTTGATAGTGCTGTTAAGAAGGTAGAAACTAGGACCTGTAGGACCTGCCTTGTTGATAGTGCTGTTAAGAAGGTAGAAACTAGGGCCTGTAGGACCTGCCTTGTTGATAGTGTTGTTAAGAAGGTAGAAACTAGAGCCTGTAGGACCTGCCTTGTTGATAGTGCTGTTAAGAAGGTAGAAACTAGGGCCTGTAGGACCTGCCTTGTTGATAGTGTTGTTAAGAAGGTAGAAACTAGGACCTGTAGGACCTGCCTTGTTGATAGTGTTGTTAAGAAGGTAGAAACTAGGGCCTGTAGGACCTGCCTTGTTGATAGTGTTGTTAAAAAGTTAGAAACTAGGGCCTGTAGGACCTGCCTTGTTGATAGTGTTGTTAAGAAGGTAGAAACTAGGGCCTGTAGGACCTGCCTTGTTGATAGTGCTGTTAAGAAGGTAGAAACTAGGGCCTGTATGACCTGCCTTGTTGATAGTGCTTTTAAGAAGGTAGAAACTAGGGCCTGTAGGACCTGCCTTGTTGATAGTGTTGTTAAGAAGGTAGAAACTAGGGCCTGTAGGACCTGCCTTGTTGATAGTGCTGTTAAGAAGGTAGAAACTAGGGCCTGTAGGACCTGCCTTGTTGATAGTGTTGTTAAGAAGGTAGAAACTAGGACCTGCCTTGTTGATAGTGTTGTTAAGAAGGTAGAAACTAGGACCTGTAGGACCTGCCTTGTTGATAGTGCTGTTAACAAGGTAGAAACTAGGGCCTGTAGGACCTGCCTTGTTGATAGTGTTGTTAAGAAGCTAGAAACTAGGGCCTGTAGGACCTGCCTTGTTGATAGTGTTGTTAAGAAGGTAGAAACTAGGGCCTGTAGGACCTGCCTTGTTGATAGTGTTGTTAAGAAGGTAGAAACTAGTCCCTGTAGGACCTGCCTTGTTGATAGTGTTGTTAAGAAGGTAGAAACTAGGACCTGTAGGACCTGCCTTGTTGATAGTGTTGTTAAGAAGGTAGAAACTAGGGCCTGTAGGACCTGCCTTGTTGATAGTGTTGTTAAGAAGGTAGAAACTAGGGCCTGTAGGACCTGCCTTGTTGATAGTGCTGTTAAGAAGGTAGAAACTAGGGCCTGTATGACCTGCCTTGTTGATAGTGCTGTTAAGAAGGTAGAAACTAGGGCCTGTAGGACCTGCCTTGTTGATAGTGTTGTTAAGAAGGTAGAAACTAGGGCCTGTAGGACCTGCCTTGTTGATAGTGTTGTTAAGAAGGTAGAAACTAGGACCTGCCTTGTTGATAGTGTTGTTAAGAAGGTAGAAACTAGGACCTGCCTTGTTGATAGTGTTGTTAAGAAGGTAGAAACTAGGACCTGCCTTGTTGATAGTGTTGTTAAGAAGGTATAAACTAGGACCTGTAGGACCTGCCTTGTTGATAGTGCTGTTAACAAGGTAGAAACTAGGGCCTGTAGGACCTGCCTTGTTGATAGTGTTGTTAAGAAGCTAGAAACTAGGGCCTGTAGGACCTGCCTTGTTGATAGTGTTGTTAAGAAGGTAGAAACTAGGGCCTGTAGGACCTGCCTTGTTGATAGTGTTGTTAAGAAGGTAGAAACTAGGGCCTGTAGGACCTGCCTTGTTGATAGTGCTGTTAAGAAGGTAGAAACTAGGACCTGTAGGACCTGCCTTGTTGATAGTGTTGTTAAGAAGGTAGAAACTAGGGCCTGTAGGACCTGCCTTGTTGATAGTGTTGTTAAGAAGGTAGAAACTAGGGCCTGTAGGAACTGCCTTGTTGATAATGTTGTTAAGAAGGCAGAGCAGCACTTTATTATGGACAGACTTCTCCCCATCTTAGCTACTGTTGTATCAACATGTTTTGACCATGACAGTTTACAATCTAGTGTTGCTCCAAGCAGTTTAGTCATCTCAACTTGCTCAATTTCCACATTATTTATTACAATATTTAGTTGAGGTTTAGTGAGTGTTTTGTCCCAAATACAATGCTTTTAGATTTTGAAGTATTTAGGACTAACTTATTCCACCCATTCAGAAACTGTCTGCAGCTCTTTGTTAAGTGTTGAAGTCCTTTCAGTTGTTGTAGTAGGTGACTTCTATAGTGTTGAGTCACCCTCATTTGTTATCTCACCTTTATTTAACCAGGTAGGCTAGTTGAGAACAAGTTCTCATTTACAATTGCGACCTGGTCAAGATAAAGCAAAGCAGTGCGACACAAACAACAACACAGAGTTACACATGGAGTAAAACAAACATACAGTCAATGATACAGTAGAAAAAGTCTATATACAGTGTGTGCACATGAGGTAGGATAAGGCAATAAATAGGCCATGGTGGCTAAGTAATTACAACATACCAATTAAACACTGGAGTGATAGATGTGCAGAAGATGAATGTGCAAGTAGAAACACTGGGGCGCAAAGGAGCAAGAAAAATAAATAAATACAGAATGGGGATGAGGTAGTTGGATGGGCTATTTACAGATGGGCTATGTACAGGTGCAGTAATCTGTGAGCTGCTCTGACAGCTGGTGCTTAAAGCTAGTGAGGGAGATATGAGTCTCCAGCTTCAGTGATTTTTGCAGTACGTTCCAGTCATTGGCAGCAGAGAACTGGAAGGAAAGGCGACCAAAGAAGGAATTGGTTTTGGGAGTGACCAGTGAGATATACCTCCTGGAGTGCGTACTACGAGTGGGTGCTGCTATGGTGACCAGTGAGCTGAGATAAGGCGTGGCTTTACCTAGCAGAGACTTATGGATGTGCAGAGACAGCAGAGTTTCTAGAGCAGGTAGATGTTCACTGTGTCTTCCCAAACTACCAACAGGACTGGAGTGTGTGAGTCTACGGACGTTTCAGCCAACCTCAGAGTGAACTGAATCAACAGGATAGCGCTGACCAGATGGTCTCACGTCTGAATCCTAAAAACATGGTCTGATTTAGCCCTAACGAAATGTCTACTTCTATGACGACTGGCAGTGGTGCAACAGGGACACTGCAACTTGGCAAAAGTGTTGACTTGATTGTGTGTGGGTCTGTGAGCGCACGCCTGCGTCTGTGTGTGTGTCAAGGTCAACTAGACATCAATACTTTGTTTACAGTCTGACCATAATGAGCAGAGAGAGTCCCCTCAGCCTGACCATAATGAGCAGAGAGAGTCACCTCAGCCTGACCATAATGATCAGAGAGAGTCCCCTCAGCCTGACCATAATGAGCAGAGAGTCACCTCAGCCTGACCATAATGAGCAGAGAGAGTCACCTCAGCCTGACCATAATGAGCAGAGAGTCACCTCAGCCTGACCATAATGATCAGAGAGTCACCTCAGCCTGACCATAATGATCAGAGAGTCACCTCAGCCTGACCATAATGATCAGAGAGAGTCCCCTCAGCCTGACCATAATGATCAGAGAGAGTCCTCTCAGCCTGACCATAATGAGCAGAGTCCCCTCAGCCTGACGATAATGAGCAGAGTCCCCTCAGCCTGACCATAATGAGCAGAGAGAGTCAACTCAGCCTGACCATAATGAGCAGAGAGAGTCAACTCAGCCTGACCATAATGAGCAGAGAGAGTCACCTCAGCCTGACCATAATGAGCAGAGAGTCACCTCAGCCTGACCATAATGAGCAGAGAGTCACCTCAGCCTGACCATAATGAGCAGAGTCCCCTCAGCCTGACCATAATGATCAGAGAGTCACCTCAGCCTGACCATAATGATCAGAGAGTCACCTCAGCCTGACCATAATGATCAGAGAGTCACCTCAGCCTGACCATAATGATCAGAGAGTCACCTCAGCCTGACCATAATGAGCAGAGAGAGTCACCTCAGCCTGACCATAATGAGCAGAGAGAGTCACCTCAGCCTTACCATAATGATCAGAGAGTCACCTCAGCCTGACCATAATGAGCAGAGACTCACCTCAGCCTGACCATAATGAGCAGAGAGTCACCTCAGCCTGACCATAATGAGCAGAGAGTCACCTCAGCCTGACCATAATGATCAGAGAGTCCCCTCAGCCTGACCATAATGAGCAGAGAGTCACCTCAGCCTGACCATAATGATCAGAGAGTCCCCTCAGCCTGACCATAATGAGCAGAGAGTCACCTCAGCCTGACCATAATGATCAGAGAGTCACCTCAGCCTGACCATAATGATCAGAGAGTCACCTCAGCCTGACCATAATGAGCAGAGTCACCTCAGCCTGACCATAATGAGCAGAGAGTCCCCTCAGCCTGACCATAATGAGCAGAGAGTCACCTCAGCCTGACCATAATGATCAGAGAGTCACCTCAGCCTGACCATAATGATCAGAGAGTCACCTCAGCCTGACCATAATGAGCAGAGAGTCACCTCAGCCTGACCATAATGAGCAGAGAGACTCACCTCAGCCTGACCATAATGAGCAGAGAGAGTCACCTCAGCCTGACCATAATGAGCAGAGTCCCCTTAGCCTGACCATAATGAGCAGAGAGAGTCACCTCAGTCTGACCATAATGAGCAGAGAGAGTCACTTCAGCCTGACCATAATGAGCAGAGAGAGTCACCTCAGCCTGACCATAATGAGCAGAGAGTCACCTCAGCCTGACCATAATGAGCAGAGAGTCACCTCAGCCTGACCATAATGAGCAGAGAGTCACCTCAGCCTGACCATAATGAGCAGAGAGTCCCCTCAGCCTGACCATAATGATCAGAGAGTCCCCTCAGCCTGACCATAATGAGCAGAGAGTCACCTCAGCCTGACCATAATGATCAGAGAGAGTCACCTCAGCCTGACCATAATGAGCAGAGAGAGTCACCTCAGCCTGACCATAATGAGCAGAGAGAGTCACCTCAGCCTGACCATAATGAGCTGAGAGAGTCACCTCAGCCTGACCATAATGAGCAGAGAGTCACCTCAGCCTGACCATAATGAGCAGAGTCCCCTCAGCCTGACCATAATGATCAGAGAGTCACCTCAGCCTGACCATAATGATCAGAGAGTCACCTCAGCCTGACCATAATGATCAGAGAGTCACCTCAGCCTGACCATAATGATCAGAGAGTCACCTCAGCCTGACCATAATGAGCAGAGAGAGTCACCTCAGCCTGACCATAATGAGCAGAGAGAGTCACCTCAGCCTTACCATAATGATCAGAGAGTCACCTCAGCCTGACCATAATGAGCAGAGAGTCACCTCAGCCTGACCATAATGAGCAGAGAGTCACCTCAGCCTGACCATAATGAGCAGAGAGTCACCTCAGCCTGACCATAATGATCAGAGAGTCCCCTCAGCCTGACCATAATGAGCAGAGAGTCACCTCAGCCTGACCATAATGATCAGAGAGTCCCCTCAGCCTGACCATAATGAGCAGAGAGTCACCTCAGCCTGACCATAATGATCAGAGAGTCACCTCAGCCTGACCATAATGATCAGAGAGTCACCTCAGCCTGACCATAATGAGCAGAGAGTCACCTCAGCCTGACCATAATGAGCAGAGAGTCCCCTCAGCCTGACCATAATGAGCAGAGAGTCACCTCAGCCTGACCATAATGATCAGAGAGTCACCTCAGCCTGACCATAATGATCAGAGAGTCACCTCAGCCTGACCATAATGAGCAGAGAGTCACCTCAGCCTGACCATAATGAGCAGAGAGAGTCACCTCAGCCTGACCATAATGAGCTGAGAGAGTCACCTCAGTCTGACCATAATGAGCAGAGTCACCTCAGCCTGACCATAATGAGCAGAGAGTCACCTCAGCCTGACCATAATGAGCAGAGAGAGTCACCTCAGCCTGACCATAATGAGCAGAGAGTCACCTTAGCCTGACCATAATGAGCAGACAGAGTCACCTCAGCCTGACCATAATGAGCAGAGGGAGTCACCTCAGTCTGACCATAATGAGCAGAGTCACCTCAGCCTGACCATAATGAGCAGAGAGTCACCTCAGCCTGACCATAATGATCAGAGAGTCACCTCAGCCTGACCATAATGATCAGAGAGTCACCTCAGCCTGACCATAATGAGCAGAGAGAGTCACCTCAGTCTGACCATAATGAGCAGAGAGTCACCTCAGCCTGACCATAATGATCAGAGAGAGTCACCTCAGCCTGACCATAATGAGCAGAGAGTCACCTCAGCTTGACCATAATGATCAGAGAGTCACCTCAGCCTGACCATAATGAGCAGAGAGAGTCACCTCAGCCTGACCATAATGAGCAGAGAGAGTCACCTCAGCCTTACCATAATGATCAGAGAGTCACCTCAGCCTGACCATAATGAGCAGAGTCACCTCAGCCTGACCATAATGAGCAGAGAGTCACCTCAGCCTGACCATAATGAGCAGAGAGTCACCTCAGCCTGACCATAATGATCAGAGAGTCCCCTCAGCCTGACCATAATGAGCAGAGAGTCACCTCAGCCTGACCATAATGATCAGAGAGTCCCCTCAGCCTGACCATAATGAGCAGAGAGTCACCTCAGCCTGACCATAATGATCAGAGAGTCACCTCAGCCTGACCATAATGATCAGAGAGTCACCTCAGCCTGACCATAATGAGCAGAGAGTCACCTCAGCCTGACCATAATGAGCAGAGAGTCCCATCAGCCTGACCATAATGAGCAGAGAGTCACCTCAGCCTGACCATAATGATCAGAGAGTCACCTCAGCCTGACCATAATGATCAGAGAGTCACCTCAGCCTGACCATAATGAGCAGAGAGTCACCTCAGCCTGACCATAATGAGCAGAGAGTCACCTCAGCCTGACCATAATGAGCAGAGAGTCACCTCAGCCTGACCATAATGAGCAGAGAAAGTCATCTCAGCCTGACCATAATGAGCAGAGAGTCACCTCAGCCTGACCATAATGATCAGAGATTCACCTCAGCCTGACCATAATGATCAGAGAGTCACCTCAGCCTGACCATAATGAGCAGAGAGACTCACCTCAGCCTGACCATAATGATCAGAGAGTCACCTCAGCCTGACCATAATGAGCAGAGAGACTCACCTCAGTCTGACCATAATGAGCAGAGAGTCACCTCAGCCTGACCATAATGAGCAGAGAGTCACCTCAGCCTGACCATAATGAGCAGAGAGTCACCTCAGCCTGACCATAATGAGCAGAGAGTCACCTCAGCCTGACCATAATGAGCAGAGAAAGTCATCTCAGCCTGACCATAATGAGCAGAGAGTCACCTCAGCCTGACCATAATGATCAGAGAGTCACCTCAGCCTGACCATAATGATCAGAGAGTCACCTCAGCCTGACCATAATGAGCAGAGAGACTCACCTCAGCCTGACCATAATGATCAGAGAGTCACCTCAGCCTGACCATAATGAGCAGAGAGTCACCTCAGCCTGACCATAATGAGCAGAGAGAGTCACCTCAGCCTGACCATAATGAGCAGAGAGAGTCACCTCAGCCTGACCATAATGAGCAGAGAGAGTCACCTCAGCCTGACCATAATGAGCAGAGAGTCACCTCAGCCTGACCATAATGAGCAGAGAGTCACCTCAGCCTGACCATAATGAGCAGAGAGTCACCTCAGCCTGACCATAATGAGCAGAGAGTCACCTCAGCCTGACCATAATGAGCAGAGAGTCACCTCAGCCTGACCATAATGAGCAGAGAGTCCCCTCAGCCTGACCATAATGATCAGAGAGTCCCCTCAGCCTGACCATAATGATCAGAGAGTCACCTCAGCCTGACCATAATGATCAGAGAGTCACCTCAGCCTGACCATAATGATCAGAGAGTCACCTCAGCCTGACCATAATGATCAGAGAGAGTCACCTCAGCCTGACCATAATGAGCAGAGAGAGTCACCTCAGCCTGACCATAATGAGCCGAGAGAGTCACCTCAGTCTGACCATAATGAGCAGAGTCACCTCAGCCTGACCATAATGAGCAGAGAGTCACCTCAGCCTGACCATAATGAGCAGAGAGAGTCACCTCAGCCTGACCATAATGAGCAGAGAGTCACCTTAGCCTGACCATAATGAGCAGACAGAGTCACCTCAGTCTGACCATAATGAGCAGAGTCACCTCAGCCTGACCATAATGACCAGAGAGTCACCTCAGCCTGACCATAATGATCAGAGAGTCACCTCAACCTGACCATAATGATCAGAGAGTCACCTCAGCCTGACCATAATGATCAGAGAGTCACCTCAGCCTGACCATAATGATCAGAGAGTCACCTCAGCCTGACCATAATGAGCAGAGAGAGTCACCTCAGTCTGACCATAATGAGCAGAGAGTCACCTCAGCCTGACCATAATGATCAGAGAGAGTCACCTCAGCCTGACCATAATGAGCAGAGAGTCACCTCAGCCTGACCATAATGAGCAGAGAGTCACCTCAGCCTGACCATAATGAGCAGAGGGAGTCACCTCAGTCTGACCATAATGAGCAGAGTCACCTCAGCCTGACCATAATGAGCAGAGAGTCACCTCAGCCTGACCATAATGAGCAGAGAGTCACCTCAGCCTGACCATAATGATCAGAGAGTCCCCTCAGCCTGACCATAATGAGCAGAGAGAGTCACCTCAGTCTGACCATAATGAGCAGAGTCACCTCAGCCTGACCATAATGAGCAGAGAGTCACCTCTGCCTGACCATAATGAGCAGAGTCACCTCAGCCTGACCATAATGATCAGAGAGTCACCTCAGCCTGACCATAATGAGCAGAGAGAGTCACCTCAGCCTGACCATAATGAGCAGAGAGTCACCTCAGCCTGACCATAATGAGCAGAGGGAGTCACCTCAGTCTGACCATAATGAGCAGAGAGTCACCTCAGCCTGACCATAATGAGCAGAGAGAGTCACCTCAGCCTGACCATAATGAGCAGAGAGTCACCCCAGCCTGACCATAATGATCAGAGAGAGTCAACTCAGCCTGACCATAATGAGCAGAGAGAGTCAACTCAGCCTGACCATAATGAGCAGAGAGTCACCTTTCTCTCTGCTCATTATGGTAGATAGGAATGTAGGTGATTAACAGGCTGGTTACTATTCAACTGGTTTCTCTTCTAAACATTATTTCAGAGGGAGAGAGAAACAGGGGGGTAAGCTGGTGAAATATCTTGGTAACTTGGCAGGCTGTTGGTTTAGTCTCTGGTTAATTGACTTGTGTTTGTGTCAGAGGATACAAACAGACTGGCTACGTACCAAACGGTTCCTCTTCTAAACAGTATTTCAGAGGGAGAGAGCGAGAGAGTGGGGTAAACTGGTGAAATATCTTGGTAACTTGGCAGGCTGTTGGTATCCTCTCTGGTGAATTTACTTGTGTTTGGCTCAGAGGATACAAACAGACTGAATAGGGGGCCATAGGGTTCTGGTCTAAAGTAGTGCACTATATAGGGGGCCATAGGGCTCTGGTCTAAAGTAGTGCACTATATAGGGAATAGGGTGCCATAGGGCTCTGGTCTAAAGTAGTGCACTATATAGGGAATAGGGTGCCATAGGGCTCTGGTCTAAAGTAGTGCACTATATAGGGAATAGGGTGCCATACCATCCAATCAAATGTAAACCCACTCTCTGTTACCAGCACATCTGACTCCTCCCTGACAGGGAGACAGAGAACATAATCTCTGCACATCTGCCTCCTCCCAGACAGGGAGACAGAGAACATAATCTCTGCACATCTGAAAAGTAAGGAGAGAGCGAGCGAGAGACAGAATCTCATCCTGGAATATCAAAGGCCAGGGATCTAACTCCTCTAGCTCCACAATGAGATAGGGTGCAGGCCAGGCAGCAGGCTGTTAGCCAGCCTGCCAGCATAGTGGAGTCTGCCACCAGCACAGTCAGTGTAGTCAGCTCAGCTATCCCCATTGAGACCGTGTCTGTGCCTCGACCTGGGTTGGCAAAACTAAACATGGCAGTGTTCTCCTTAGCAATCTCACTAGGATAAAGACCTCCTCCATTCCTGTCATTATTGAAAGAGATCATGATACCTCACATCTCAAATTAGGGCTACTTAATGTTAGATCCCTTACTTCAAAGGCAATAATAGTCAATTAACTAATTACTGATCATAATCTTGATGTGATTGGCCTCACTGAAACATGGCCTAAGCCTGATGAATTTACTGTGTTAAATGAGGCCTCACCTCCTGGCTACACTAGTGACCATATCCCCTGTGCATCCTGCAAAGGTGGAGGTGTTGCTAACATTTACGATAGCAAATTTCAATTTACAAAAAAAGAAATAATGTTTTCGTCTTTTGAGCTTCTAGTCATGAAATCTAGGCAGCCTACTCAATCACTTTTTATAGCTACTGTTTACATGCCTCCTGGGCCATATAGAGCGTTCCTCATTGAGTTCCCTGAATTCCTATCGGACCTTGTAGTCATAGCAGATAATATTCTAATCTTTGGTGACTTTAATATTCACCTGGAAAAGTCCGCAGACCCACTCCAAAAGGCTTTCGTAGCCATCATCGACTCAGTGGGTTTTGTTCAACATGTCTCTGGACCCACTCACTGTCACAGTCATACTCTGGACCTAGTTTTGTCCCATGGAATAAATGTTGTGGATCTTAATGTTTTTCCTCATAATCCTGGACTATCAGACCACCATTTTATTACGTTTGCAATTGCAACAAATAATCTGCTCAGACCCCAACCAAGGAACATCAAAAGTCGTGCTATAAATTCACAGACAACACAAAGATTCCTTGATGTCCTTCCAGATTCCCTCTGCCTACCCAAGGACGCCAGAGGACAAAAATCAGTTAACCACCTAAATGAGGAACTCAATTTAACCTTGTGCAATACCCTAGATGCAGTTGTACCCCTAAAAACTAAAAACATTTCTCATAAAAAACTAGCTCCCTGGTATACAGAATATACCTGACCTCTGAAGCAAGCTTCCAGAAAATTGGAACGGAAATGGCGCCACACCAAACTGGAAGTCTTCAGACTAGCTTGGAAAGACAGTACCATGCAGTATCGAAGAGCCCTTACTGCTGCTCGATCATCCTATTTTTCCAACTTAATTGAGGAAAATAAGAACAATCCGAAATTCCTTTTTGATACTGTCACAAAGCTAACTAAAAAGCAGCATTCCCCAAGAGAGGATGGCTTTCACTTCAGCAGTAATAAATTCATGAACTTCTTTGAGGAAAAGATCATGATTATTAGAAAGCAAATTACGGACGCCTCTTTAAATCTGCGTATTCCTTCAAAGCTCAGTTGTCCTGAGTCTGCACAACTCTGCCAGGACCTAGGATCAAGAGAGACGCTCAAGTGTTTTAGTACTATATCTCTTGACACAATGACGAAAAAAATCATGGCCTCTAAACCTTCAAGCTGCATACTGGACCCTATTCCAACTAAACTACTGAAAGAGCTGCTTCCTGTGCTTGGCCCTCCTATGTTGAACATAATAAACGGCTCTCTATCCACCGGATGTGTACCAAACTCACTAAAAGTGGCAGTAATAAAGCTTCTCTTGAAAAAGCCAAACCTTGACCCAGAAAATATGAAAAACTATCGGCCTATATTGAATCTTCCATTCCTCTCAAACATTTTTGAAAAGGCGGTTGCGCAGCAACTGCCTTCCTGAAGACAAACAATGTATACGAAATGCTTCAGTCTGGTTTTAGACTCCATCATAGCACTGAGACTGCACTTGTGAAGGTGGTAAATTACCTTTTAATGGCATCAGACCGAGGCTCTGCATCTGTCCTCGTGCTCCTAGACCTTAGTGCTGCTTTTGATACCGTCGATCACCACATTCTTTTGGAGAGATTGGAAACCCAAATTGGTCTACACGGACAAGTTCTGGCCTGGTTTAGATCGTATCTGTCGGAAAGATATCAGTTTGTCTCTGACAAATCAACTGTAAATTTCGGTGTTCCTCAAGGTTCCGTTTTAGGACCACTATTGTTTGCACAATATATTTTACCTCTTGGGGATGTCATTCGAAAACATAATGTTAACTTTCACTGCTATGCGGATGACACACAGCTGTACATTTCAATGAAACATGGTGAAGCCCCAAAATTGCCCTCGCTAGAAGCATGTGTTTTAGACATAAGGAAGTGGATGGCTGCAAACGTTCTACTTTTAAACTTGGACAAAACAGAGATGCTTGTTCTAGGTCCCAAGAAACAAAGAGATCTTCTGTTGAATCTGACAATTAATCTTAATGGTTGTACAGTCGTCTCAAATAAAACTGTGAAGGACCTCGACGTTACTCTGGACCCTGATCTCTCTTTTGATGAACATATCAAGACTGTTTCAAGAAGAGCTTTTTTCTTCTACGTAACATTGAAAAAATCAGAAACTTTCTGTCCAAAAATGATGCAGAAAAATGTATCCATGCTTTTGTCACTTCTAGGTTAGACTACTGCAATGCTCTACTTTCCGGCTGCCCGGATAAAGCACTAAATAAACTTCAGTTAGTGCTAAATACAGTACTACTGCAGTAGTTTATGTGTCGGGGGGCTAGGGTCAGTTTGTTATATTTGGAGTACTTCTCCTGTCCTATCCGGTGTCCTGTGTGAATTTAAGTACGCTCTCTCTAATTTTCTCTGTCTCTCTCGGAGGACCTGAGCCCTAGGACCATGCCTCAGGACTACCTGACATGATGACTCCTTGCTGTCCCCAGTCCACCTGGCCGTGCTGCTGCTCCAGTTTCAACTGTTCTGCCAGTGATTATTATTATTTGACCATGCTGGTCATTTATGAACATTTGAACATCTTGGCCATGTTCTGTTATAATCTTCACCCGGCACAGCCAGAAGAGGACTGCCTGCCCCCCCACATAGCCTGGTTCCTCTCTAGGTTTCTTCCTAGGTTTTGGCCTTTCTAGGGAGTTTTTCCTAGCCACTGTGCTTCTACACCTGCATTGCTTGCTGTTTGGGGTTTTAGGCTGGGTTTCTGTACAGCACTTTGAGATATCAGCAGATGTACGAAGGGCTTTATAAATACATTTGATTTGATTTGATTTGAGGTCATCTGCCTTTGGCCTAAAGAAAAGGGAACGCAGACCTCACCAAAGAAATCAGAAATACAGACCGTCAGTCTACAAGAAACCTGGTAAAGAACCTGGTAGCCCTCTAGGTTACAGAGAGCTGGTAGTCCCATCCACCAAACTACCAGGTGTGAAACAGGGAAGGGACTCAGGGGGTATGATAATTTGGTATAGAGCAGACCTAACACACTTGATTAAATTAATCAAAACAATTGGCTAGAAATTCAAAAGAAAATTATCTGAACAGAGAAAAATGTCCTCCTGTGTGCTACCTATATCCCCCACTAGAATCCCCATACTTTAATGAAGACAGCTTCTCCATCCTGAAGGGGGAGATCAATCATTTCCAGGCCCAGGGACATGTACTAGTCTGTGATGACCTAAATGCCAGAACTGGACAAGAACCTGACACCATCAGCACACAGGGGGACAAACAGCTACCTGGAGGTGACAGCATTCCCTCCCCCATATGCCCCCCTAAACATAACTACATAACCAACAAAAAGGGGTCACAACTCCTGCAGCTCTATTGTACGATGGGTATGTACATAGTCAATGGTAGGCTTCGAGGGCACTCATATGGTAGGTACACCTATAGCTCATCTCTTGGCAGTAGTACTGTAGACTACTTTATCACTGACCTCAACCCAGAGTCTCTCGGAGCGTTCAGTCAGCCCACTGACTCCCCACAACAAAAGCAGTCTACTTGAACGAAGCTTTGCTCAAATCACGATCCAAAAGGATGGAAGGTAGTGTAGAAATGTACCAAAAAAAACTATTGGCCAACCACAAATCCCTCCTAGACAACTTCCTAGACAAAATGTTGTCCTGTAATAGTTTTTAGTTAACCTTTATTTAACCAGGCAAGTCAGTTAATTAAGAACAAATTCTTATTTACAATGGCGGCCTAGGAACAGAGGCAGAACGACAGATTTTTACCTTGTCAGCTCTTGGATTCGATCTAGCAACCTTTCAGTTACTAGTCCAACGCTCTAACCACTAGGCTACCTGCCTCTAACCACTAGGCTACCTGCTGGTTACTAGTCCAACACTCTAACCACTAGGCTACCTGCTGGTTACTAGTCCAACACTCTAACCACTAGGCTACCTGCGGTGAAGGTGTAATAGTGAAAGTGTAAATTTAGCAGTAGGAAGCATGAACAGTATATTTGACCTATCAGCTAACATATCACACTTTAAATTCAAGCAGAAAAACAACTAACAACGACAAATGTTTTGATGAAGAGTAAAAACCTTAGAAAATAAATTTAACACAGAAAACCAGAAAACCTTAGTTATTCACCATAGTGAAGTAGCAAGCTAAAACAATACAGAAATACACTGTGGAAAAAGAAGGAACAGCACGTCAGAAATCAGAAACCCCAAAAGATGCAGAGCAGAATTAGGACTATACCCACTAGTTATAAAACTCCAGAAAAGAGCTGTTAGATTCTGCAACCACCTAAAAGGAAGCGATGCCCACACGTTTCACCACTGAGCCCTCAACTACAGAGAGATGAACCTAGAGAAGAGTCCCCTCAACCAGATAGTTCTGGGGCTCTGTTCACAACTAGACCCCACAGAGCCCTCAACTACAGAGAGATGAACCTAGAGAAAAGTCCCCTCAACCAACTGGTTCTGGGGCTCTGTTCACAAACACAACTAGACCCCTAGGAGAGCAACACATTTAGACCCCACAGAGCCCCAGGACAGCAACACAACTAGACCCCACAGAGCCCCAGGACAGCAACACAACTAGACCCCACAGAGCCCCAGGACAGCAACACAACTAGACCCCACAGAGCCCCAGGACAGCAACACAACTAGACCCCACAGAGCCCCAGGACAGCAACACAACTAGACCCCACAGAGCCCCAGGACAGCAACACAACTAGACCCCACAGAGCCCCAGGACAGCAAACACAACTAGACCCCACAGAGCCCCAGGACAGCAACACAACTAGACCCCACAGAGCCCCAGGAGAGCAACACAACTAGACCCCACAGAGCCCCAGGAGAGCAACACAACTAGACCCCACAGAGCCCAAGGACAGCAACACAACATTCAGACCCAGAAAGTTAAAGGTTAACTATGACACACTGGAAAGAATCAAACAAAAGCCAGATCAAAGTGGAATGTTATCTGGCCCAAAACAGAGTTGACAGAGGTATAATAAATAGCCACTGTGCCGGACACCAAATGAACGAAATCCTTGACGTAGTACAGACTCAGTGACTATAGCCTTGCTATTGATGAGGTCGTCATCGCCTGTCTCCTCTTGAGAGTCAGGTTTGCCTATGTGCCCACAAACTGAGCTGCACTTCCTAACCTCCTGCCAAAACCACATTAGAGAAACGTATTTCCCACAGATCACACAAAGAATTTGAAAACAAATCAAACATTGATAAAATCCCATATCTGTTAGGTGAAATACCGCAGTGTGCAATCACAGCAACAAGATGTGTGGCCCGTTGCCATGAGAAAAGGGAAACCAGTGGAGAACAAACAAACATTGTAATTAAAACCTATATTTATCTTTTGATTTTCATACTTCAACTATTTGCACATTCTTACAACACTGTACACAGCCAATAATATAACACTTGAAATGTCTATATTCGTTTAACTTTTGTGAGTGTAATTTTAACTAATGTTTCGCTTGTTTTTTTCCCTTTTGTTTGTCTATTCCATTTGCTTTGGCAATGTAAACATATGTTTCCCGTGCCAATAAAGACCTTCAACTGAACTGAGAGACAGGCACACATCACATGACTGAAAGGGAAAGACTGGTGTGGGAGGAAAACAAAACTAATACTTCTAAATGGCATGTGTGTGTAGTCTTAGGCATCAGGAAACGGCTCTAGGATCAGTTAGTATGCCTGACTCACTGCCCAACTCTGAAGGCTGAAGACACACTTCCCTCGTTACAGCTGAAACCTTTTGAGGAAGTGAAATTGAGAGCAGGGTAAAGGTTCTAAACTATAGGTCAGGGTGGACTCTGGGTTCTGCTTTGGTGTTGATTCTGCTACTGTAGAAGAAGAACTGTAGTTACTTCCTGTCACGAAAACCGATAGTTCCTGAATTGTTGCTTCGGCATGTTGTTTCACTTTGTTTTATTTTAAATTTGTTCATAAGTGTGTTTGCGTCAACACCTGCTACCAACTAGCCAGCAGGCTAGGTTGCAATGGAGCCCCCTTCACTTGGAATAGCTAAAGTTTCCAGCGCTGTAGAAGCTGTGTTTATTACGATCTTGTCTGGGACAGTATTGACAATCCGGAGTTCCAATGTGGTAATTGTTTGATAGCGGGGAACTACAGGAATGAAGTGGCTACGCTTAGCAAGCAAATCTCAGTTCTCCCAAACTTACGGGGAAAGGACGGTAGGACGCCACTCGGGCCTAATGGATGTTTCCCCACCTCTCCATCTGTCCCTATCTGAATGGCCTGTGCTACCTGGAACTAGCCTGCCAAGGAGGTCCTCTCCATCTGTCCCTATCTGAATGGCCTGTGCTACCTGGAACTAGCCTGCCAAGGAGGTCCTCTCCATCTGTCCCTATCTGAATGGCCTGTGCTACCTGGAACTAGCCTGCCAAGGAGGTCCTCTCCATCTGTCCCTATCTGAATGGCCTGTGCTACCTGGAACTAGCCTGCCAAGGAGGTCCTCTCCATCTGTCCCTATCTGAATGGCCTGTGCTACCTGGAACTAGCCTGCCAAGGAGGTACTCTCCATCTGTCCCTATCTGAATGGCCTGTGCTACCTGGAACTAGCCTGCCAAGGAAGTTGTCTCCATCTGTTCTCCTCCTCCATCCTGTAGTGAAGTAGACGGAGAACAGCAAGAAGAGTGTTCTAATCAGCGCTGGTTCCATGTCACAAGTGGTGGAAACCGAAGGCAGCAGCAGCTGCTAAGCGGATGGGAGTGACTGCAAGAGGTTCGGAGCAGATTGACATAGGGAATAGTGTCGCTGAACTGGTACATGATCAACCTGCACCTCCATCGCTGGGACTGCCTGTGTCTGAGACCACCAACTCCAGCTTCGACTTCGTTGTCGATTCCGACTCCTTTCCCTCTCTGGATCTGACGGAGCATTGCCTGCTGTGGGAGGAGCAGCGGGCATACCCTATCCTGCTTCTCATGGGCCCATGAAAGGCTCAACCAATTGTGTGAGGGGTGGGAATGGGCGGATTTCTCCATCCCCTTCTCCAGCTGTTGTATTGGGCAGTTCAATGGTGAGAAATGTCTCAGTCCCTGGAGCAAAAACGTTGTACTCTCCAGGAGCCCAAGTACAAGACATTAATAAGCTGCTCCCAAACATTATAAACCAGCATCAGGACATCAATAAGCTGCTCCCAGACACTATAAACCTGCATCAGGACATCAATAAGCTGCTCCCAGACATTATAAACCTGCATCAGGACATCAATAAACTGCTCCCAGACACTATAAAGGTGCATCAGGACATCAATAAACTGCTCCCTAACATTATAAACCTGCATCAGGACATCAATAAGCTGATCCCAGACACTATAAACCTGCATCAGGACATCAATAATCTGCTCCCAGACAATATAAACCTGCATCAGGACATCAATAAGCTCCTCCCAGACACTATAAACCTGCATCAGGACATCAATAAGCTGCTCCCAGACACTATAAACCTGCATCAGGACATCAATAAACTGCTCCCAGACACTATAAACCTGCATCAGGACATCAATAAGCTGCTCCCAAACATAATAAACCTGCATCAGGACATCAATAAACTGCTCCCCAACATTATAAACCTGCATCAGGACATCAATAAGCTGCTCCCAGACACTATAAACCTGCATCAGGACATCAATAAGCTGCTCCCTAACATTATAAACCAGCATCAGGACATCAATAAACTGCTCCCCAACATTATAAACCTGCATCAGGACATCAATAAACTGCTCCCAGACACTATAAACCTGCATCAGGACATCAATAAACTGCTCCCAGACACTATAAACCTGCATCAGGACATCAATAAACTGCTCCCAGACATTATAAACCTGCATCAGGACATCAATAAACTGCTCCCAGACACTATAACCCTGCATCAGGACATCAATAAACTGCTCCCAGACACTATAAACCTGCATCAGGACATCAATAAACTGCTCCCAGACATTATAAACCTGCATCAGGACATTAATAAGCTGCTCCCAGACATAATAAACCTGCATCAGGACATCAATAAACTGCTCCCCAACATTATAAACCTGCATCAAGACATCAATAATCTGCTCCCCAACATTATAAACCTGCATCAGGACATCAATAAGCTGCTCCAACATTATAAACCTGCATCAGGACATCAACAAGCTGCTCCCAAACATTATAAACCTGAATCAGGACATCAATAAGCTGCTCCCCAACATTATAAACCTGCATCAGGACATCAATAAGCTCCTCCCAGACACTATAAACCTGCATCAGGACATCAATAAGCTGCTCCCAGACACTATAAACCTGCATCAGGACAGCAATTTGAAACCTTCTGGAAACAAAGCTTGTTTTATAAGGAGGATGGGATCCACCCAAATCACTTGGGTTCCTGGATCCTTTCACAGCATTATAAGGCTGCATTGAGACAAGGACTTATCAATGACCCAGGTCCAGCTCAGCTAATCCTTACCGCTGTGTCACCGAGTTATCATAATGCTTTAGCAAATGTACATTATCCCAGGCGTGCTGGATATCACAAAAGTAACCTAATTTACGTCCCTCTTACTGCCCTGAATACCTCTACTGATCCTACAGCTATCGTTTGCTGTAACTATGCCTATGAGCCAGAGATACTGTTAGCACTGAGGCGGTGTGCCCTAGAAGGAAGTCCACTGTGTGCAGCTCACCGTGCATGAACATAAATAACATGAGCATGTCTACTTTTGCTAAGCTTCCCAATAAAGCAATGAAAACAATCAGGAATCCCAGAAAAGTGAGAAGAAAATGCCCACGTTAACATATGTAGCATAAGACAAGGCTCATGAAATGAATAATTAAATTGATAGTAACAGATGACATTCATGTTCTGACAATCTCTGAAACTCACTTAGATAATAATACCTTTGACGATACAGTTGTAGCAATACAAGATTTTAACAATTACAGAAAATACAGAAATGCCAAAGGTGGAGGTGTTGCTGTTTATATTCAGAACCACATTCCTGTAAAGCTTAGAGGGTCTCATGATAAATACTGTTGAAGGAATATGGCTACAGGTTCATCTGCCTCACCTAAAGCCCATTCTGGTGTCAAGCTGCTATAGACCACCAAGTGCTAACAGTCAGTATCTGGATAACATGTGTGAAGTGCTTGATAATGTAGGTGACATCAACAGAGAGGTATATTTTCAATATTCCAATATTGACTGGCTTTCATCAAGAGAAAGCTTCAAACTGTAACTAGTGCCTGCAACCTGGTTCAGGTTACCTAACAGGGTAGTAACAAACAGCACAGGAATGAAATCATCAACATGTATTAAATCACATCTTTACTAACGCTGCAGAAATATGCTTGAAAGCAGTATCCAAATCCATCAGATGTAGTGATCACAATATAGTAGCCATATCTAGGAAAACCAAAGTTGCTTATCGCAGACACTAATAAGCATTAAGAAAATGACTGTAAAGAACTGTTAAATCCACTTGGATTGCTGAGGAATTTAAACATTTTATTGTTGAGAGGGATGAGGCAAAATAGATGACAAATAGGTCTGGGTGCACACCCAATTGGTAAACGTACTGCAAATTGAGAAATCATGAGACTAAACTGAATAAAAAGATGAAGAACACTATGAAACAAAGATAAATGACATGAAGAATTATATAAAAAATATTTCGGAGCACCTTAAATAAAATGTCGGGAAAAAAGGCAAACTCCGCTCCATCATTCATTGAATCAGATGGCTCATTCATCACAAAACCCACTGATATTGCCAACTACTTTAATTATTTTTTTCATTGGACAGATTAGCAAATTTAGGCATGACATGCCAGCAACAAACACTGACACTACACATACAAGTATAACTGACCAAATTATGGAAGACATGCATTGTAATTTTGACTTCCGTCGAGTGAGTGTGGAACAAGTGAAACAATTATTGTTGGGTCTGACAACTGAGGAAAATTACTGAGGATAATAGCGAACGATATTGCCAATCCTATTTGTCATATCTTCAATCTAAGCCTACTAGAGAGTGTGTCCCCTCTGGCCTGGAGCGAAGCTAAAGTCATTCCACTACCTAAGAATAGTAAATCCCCCTTTACTGGCTCAAATATCCGACCAATCATCGTGTTACCAACCCTTAGGAAACTTCTGGAAAAAATGGTGTTTGACCAGATAAAATGCTATTTTACTGGAAACAAATTGACAACAGACTTTCAGCATGCTTATTGGGAAGGACATTCAACAAGCAAAGAACTTAAACAAATGACTGATGATTGGCTGAGAGAAATTGATGATAAAATTATTGTAGGGGGTGTCTTGTTAGACCTCAGTGTGGCTTTTGACATTATCGATCATAGTCTGCTGCTAGAAAAACTTGTGTTATGGCTTTACACCCCCTGCTATAATGTTGATACAAAGTTACCTGCCTAACAAAACACAGTGGGTGTTCTTTAATGGAAGCCTCTCCAACATAATCCAGGTAGAATCAGGAATTCCCCAGGGCAGCTGTCTTGGTCCATTACTTTTTACGATCTTTACTTATGAATAAAGCCAGTGTGGCTCAACACTAAACACGTCAGCTACAACAGTGAATGAAGTCACTGCAACACTTAGAGCTGCAGCTAGTTTCAGAATGGATGGCAAGGAATAACGTAGTCCTAAATATTTTAAAAACGAAAAGCATTGTGTTTTGGACAAATCATTCACTAAATCATAAACCAACTGAAACTTTCAATAAATCATGTGGAAATTGAGCAAGTTGAGGTGACTATACTACTTGGAGTAACCCTGGATTGTAAACTGTCATGGTCAAAACATATTGATACAACAGTAGCTAAGATGGGGGTGATGTCTGTCTATAATAAATTGCTGCTCTACCTTCTTAACAACACTATCAACAAGGCAGGTCCTACAGGCCCTAGTTTCTATCTTCATAACAACACTATCAACAAAGCAGGTCCTACAGGTCCTAGTTTCTACCTTCTTCACAGCACTATCAACAAGGCAGGTCCTACAATCCCTAGTTTCTAACTTCTTAACAATACTATCAACAAGGCAGGTCCTACAGTCCCTAGTTTCTCACTTCTTAACAATTATCAACAAGGCAGGTCCTACAGGCCCTAGTTTCTACCTTCTTAACAACGCTATCAACAAGGCTTGTTTCTACCTTCTTAAAAAACTATCAACAAGGCAGGTCCTACAGGGACTAGTTTCTACCTTCTTAACAATTGTCAACAAGGCAGGTCCTACAGGCCCTAGTTTCTACCTTCTTAACAGCACTATCAACAAGGCAGGTCCTAGTTTCTACCTTCTTAACAACACTATCAACAAGGCAGGTCCTACAGGTCCTAGTTTCTACCTTCTTAACAGCACTATCAACAAGGCAGGTCCTAGTTTCTACCTTCTTAACAACAAGGCAGGTCCTACAGGCCCTAGTTTCTACCTTCTTAACAACACTATCAACAAGGCAGGTCCTACAGGCCCTAGTTTCTACCTTCTTAACAACACTATCAACAAGGCAGGTCCTACAGGGACTAGTTTCTACCTTCTTAACAGCACTATCAACAAGGCAGGTCCTACAGGCCCTAGTTTTATCACGTGTGGTCAGGTGCCACAGAGGAATTTAGGAAAAGTATAATTGTCTCAGAACAGGGCAGCACCACTGGCCCTTGGATGTACACAAAGAGCTAATATTAATAATATGCTTGTCAGTCTCTCCTGTCTCAAAGTGGAGGAGAGATTGACTTCATCACTACTTGTATTTATGAGAGGTATTTTACAGAGCTGTCTGAACTGTTGGCACACAGCTCAGACACCCATGCATACCCCACAAGACATGCCACCAGAGGTCTCTTCACAGTCCCCAAGTCCAGAACAGACTATGGGAGGGGCACAGTACTACATACAGCCACATTAAGTAACTGATGCAGTGAAGTGTTATTTTTCTATCTGTTTTTAAATATATCTTATGGAACAGAGACACACAAGACATGAACTCCACACATACACACACACACACAGTAGCTGCAGCCTTGGCAGGAACTAACGGGGATCCATAATAAACCACAGGAAGAGTAGCTGCTGCCTTGGCAGGAACTAACGGGGATCCATAATAAACCCCAGGAAGAGTAGCTGCTGCCTTGACAGGAACTAACGGGAATCCATAATAAACCCCAGGAAGAGTAGCTGCTGCCTTGGCAAGAAGAAATGGGGATCCATAATAAATACAAATACAGCTAGGTAGCACACTCCCTCTCTGCCGGCTGGGCTACACACTTTCCACCAGAACTGGCTTTTCAGGAAGTTAATTTGGCCGCTACCTCAGCACCTAGACCACAGAGAGTAGGGTAAAGGTCAAAACACAGGACCACAGAGAGCAGGGTAAAGGTCAAAACACAGGACCACAGAGAGCAGGGTAAAGCTCAAAACACAGGACCACAGAGAGCAGGGTAAAGCTCAAAACACAGGACCACAGAGAGCAGGGTAAAGGTCAAAACACAGGACCAGAGAGAGCAGGGTAAGGGTCAAAACACAGGACCAGAGAGATCAGGGTAAAGGTTGTCGATGTGTTTTAGTGTTATTTCTAGGTATATCGTGCCTAGCTGTGTTTTGATGGAAAGTCTGGTTGTGTGTTAGTGGAATGTTCCAGCAAAGGTTGAGTCATGGAGACAGGCCCTGCTTTCACAACAGACCCTCAGCAGCCAAACCAAACAATCATGGCATGACAAGAAACTGCTTACAGACATTTACATGCTTACTAGCCACACACTAAAGGACAATCATATCCACAGTCGTCTGTGGACGTGAGCAGCCTAACCAGTAGTTCTGTTCAGATGAAGGTTATGTAGTGAGTTACAGAGTGTATGACTAATTAAAGATTGGATTTGACCAGGTCACTCTACTTGGAGCCAGTAAGTGTTTGTCTTTAATGACAGAGGTAATCAACATATCAATGGAATGTCTCAGAGTCTGATCCACAGGATTTAAGACAACACAGAACAAATGTTGTTTCAGAAGGAACATGTTAGCCCTGGACAGGAGATTTAAACATGGAGTCCTGGACAGGAGATTTAAACATGGAGTTAGTTAGGACAGGAGATTTAAACATGGAGTGAGTTAGGACAGGATATTTAAACATGGAGTGAGTTAGGACAGGAGATTTAAACATGGAGTGAGTTAGGACAGGAGATTTAAACATGGAGTGAGTTAGGACAGGAGATTTAAACATGGAGTGAGTTAGGACAGGAAAGATAAACATGGAGTGAGTTAGGACAGGAAAGATAAACATGGAGTTAGTTAGGACAGGAAAGATAAACATGGAGTTAGTTAGGACAGGAGAGATAAACATGGAGTTAGTTAGGACAGGAGAGATAAACATGGAGTTAGTTAGGACAGTAGAGTTAAACATGGAGTTAGTTAGGACAGGAGAGTTAAACATGGAGTGAGTTAGGACAGGAGAGATAAACATGGAGTGAGTTAGGACAGGAGAGTTAAACATGGAGTTAGTTAGGACAGGAGATTTAAACATGGAGTTAGTTAGGACAGGGGAGTTAAACAAGATAAACATGGAGCTAGGACAGGAGATTTAAACATGGAGTGAGTTAGGACAGGAGATTTAAAGATGGAGTGAGTTAGGACAGGAGAGTTAAACATGGAGTTACTTAGGACAGGGGAGTTAAACATGGAGTTACTTAGGACAGGGGAGTTAAACAGAGTTAGGACAGGAAGGATAAACATGGAGTGAGTTAGGACAGGAGAGATAAACATGGAGTTACTTAGGACAGGGGAGTTAAACATGGAGTGAGTTAGGACAGGAGAGTTAAACATAGAGTTAGTTAGGACAGGAGAGTTAAACATGGGAGTGAGTTAGGAAAGGATATTTAAACAGAGTTAGTTAGGACAGGAGCTTTAAACATGGAGTGACTTAGGACAGGAGAGATAAACATGGAGTTAGTTAGGACAGGAGTTTAAACATGGAGTTATTTAGGACAGGAGATTTAAACATGGAGTTAGTTAGGACAGGAGTTTTAAACATGGAGCGAGTTAGGACAGGAGAGTTAAACAGAGTTAGGACGGGAGAGTTAAACATGGAGTCCTGGACAGGAGAGTTAAACATGGAGTTAGTTAGGACAGGAGAGTTAAACATGGAGTGAGTTAGGACAGGAGAATTAAACATGGAGTGAGTTAGGACAGGAGAGTTAAACATGGAGTTAGTTAGGACAGGAGTTTAAACATGGAGTTAGTTAGGACAGGGGATTTAAACATGGAGTGAGTTAGGACAGGAGTAATAAACAGAGTTAGTTAGGACAGGATATTTAAACAGAGTTAGTTAGGACAGGAGCTTTAAACATGGAGTGACTTAGGACAGGAGAGATAAACATGGAGTTAGTTAGGACAGGGGAGTTAAACATGGAGTCCTGGACAGGAGAGTTAAACATGGAGTTAGTTAGGACAGGAGTTTAAACATGGAGTTAGTTAGGACAGGGGATTTAAACATGGAGTGACTTAGGACAGGAGAGATAAACATGGAGTTAGTTAGGACAGGAGAGTTAAACAGAGTTAGGAGAGGAGAGTTAAACATGGAGTTAGTTAGGACAGGAGAGTTAAACATGGAGTGAGTTAGGACAGGAGAGTTAAACAGAGTTAGGAGAGGAGAGTTAAACATGGAGTTAGTTAGGACAGGAGAGTTAAAAAGAGTTAGGAGAGGAGAGTTAAACATGGAGTTAGTTAGGACAGGAGGGTTAAACATGGAGTGAGTTAGGACAGGAGAGATAAACATGGAGTGAGTTAGGACAGGAGGTTTAAACATGGAGTGAGTTAGGACAGGAGTGTTAAACAGAGTAAGTTAGGACAGGAAGGTTAAACAGAGTTAGTTAGGACAGGAGAGTTAAACATGGGAGTGAGTTAGGACAGGAGATTTAAACATGGAGTGAGTTAGGACAGGAGAATTAAACATGGAGTTAGTTAGGACAGGAGTTTAAACATGGAGTTATTTAGGACAGGAGATTTAAACATGGAGTGAGTTAGGACAGGAGTAATAAACAGAGTTAGTTAGGACAGGAGATTTAAACAGAGTTAGTTAGGACAGGAGCTTTAAACATGGAGTGACTTAGGACAGGAGAGATAAACATGGAGTGAGTTAGGACAGGAGAGATAAACAGAGTTAGGACAGGAGAGTTAAACAGAGTTAGGACAGGAGATTTAAACATGGAGTTAGTTAGGACAGGAGGGTTAAACATGTAGTTAGTTAGGACAGGAGAGTTAAACATGGAGTTAGTTAGGACAGGAGGGTTAAACAGAGTTAGGACAGGAGAGTTAAACATGGAGTCCTGGACAGGAGAGTTAAACATGGAGTTAGGACAGGATATTTAAACATGGTGTTAGGACAGGATATTTAAACATGGAGTTAGTTAGGACAGGAGGGTTAAACATGGAGTCATGGACAGGAGAGTTAAACATGGAGTTAGGACAGGATATTTAAACATGGAGTTAGGACAGGATATTTAAACATGGTGTTAGGACAGGATATTTAAACATGGAGTTAGTTAGGACAGGAGGGTTAAACATGGAGTTAGTTAGGACAGGAGGGTTAAACATGGAGTTAGTTATGACAGGAAATTTAAACATGGAGTTAGTTAGGACAGGAGAGTTAAACATGGAGTGAGTTAGGACAGGAGAGATAAACATGGAGTGAGTTAGGACAGGAGATTTAAACATGGAGTGAGTTAGGACAGGAGAGTTAAACAGAGTTAGTTAGGACAGGAAGGTTAAACAGAGTTAGTTAGGACAGGAGAGTTAAACATGGGAGTGAGTTAGGACAGGAGCTTTAAACATGGAGTGAGTTAGGACAGGAGAATTAAACATGGAGTGAGTTAGGACAGGAGAGATAAACATGGAGTTAGTTAGGACAGGAGTTTAAACATGGAGTTATTTAGGACAGGAGATTTAAACATGGAGTGAGTTAGGACAGGAGTAATAAACAGAGTTAGTTAGGACAGGAGAGTTAAACAGAGTTAGTTAGGACAGGAGATGTAAACAGAGTTAGTTAGGACAGGAGCTTTAAACATGGAGTGACTTAGGACAGGAGAGATAAACATGGAGTGAGTTAGGACAGGAGAGATAAACAGAGTTAGGACAGGAGAGTTAAACATGGAGTTAGTTAGGACAGGAGGGTTAAACATGGAGATAGTTAGGACAGGAAGGTTAAACATGGAGTTAGGACAGGATATTTAAACATGGTGTTAGGACAGGATATTTAAACATGGAGTTAGTTAGGACAGGAGGGTTAAACATGGAGTTAGTTAGGACAGGAGAGTTAAACATGGAGTTAGTTATGACAGGAAATTTAAACATGGAGTTAGTTAGGACAGGAGAGTTAAACATGGAGTGAGTTAGGACAGGAGAGATAAACATGGAGTGAGTTAGGACAGGAGATTTAAACATGGAGTGAGTTAGGACAGGAGAGTTAAACAGAGTTAGTTAGGACAGGAAGGTTAAACAGAGTTAGTTAGGACAGGAGAGTTAAACATGGGAGTGAGTTAGGACAGGAGATTTAAACATGGAGTGAGTTAGGACAGGAGATTTAAACATGGAGTGAGTTAGGACAGGAGAGATAAACATGGAGTTAGTTAGGACAGGAGTTTAAACATGGAGTTATTTAGGACAGGAGACTTAAACATGGAGTGAGTTAGGACAGGAGTAATAAACAGAGTTAGTTAGGACAAGAGAGTTAAACAGAGTTAGTTAGGACAGGAGAGATAAACAGAGTTAGGACAGGAGAGTTAAACATGGAGTTAGTTAGGACAGGAGGGTTAAACATGGAGATAGTTAGGACAGGAGAGTTAAACAGAGTTAGGACAGGAGATTTAAACAGAGTTAGGACAGGAGAGTGAAACATGGAGTTAGTTAGGACAGGAGGGTTAAACATGTAGTTAGTTAGGACAGGAGAGTTAAACATGGAGTTAGTTAGGACAAGAGGGTTAAACATGGAGTTAGTTAGGACAGGAGGGTTAAACATGGAGTTAGTTAGGACAGGAGGGTTAAACATGGAGTTAGTTATGACAGGAAATTTAAACATGGAGTTAGTTAGGACAGGAGAGTTAAACATGGAGTGAGTTAGGACAGGAGAGATAAACATGGAGTGAGTTAGGACAGGAGATTTAAACAGAGTTAGTAAGGACAGGAAGGTTAAACAGAGTTAGTTAGGACAGGAGAGTTAAACATGGAGTGAGTTAGGACAGGAGAATTAAACATGGAGTGAGTTAGGACAGGAGAGATAAACATGGAGTTAGTTAGGACAGGAGTTTAAACATGGAGTTATTTAGGACAGGAGATTTAAACATGGAGTGAGTTAGGACAGGAGTAATAAACAGAGTTAGTTAGGACAGGAGAGTTAAACAGAGTTAGTTAGGACAGGAGCTTTAAACATGGAGTGACTTAGGACAGGAGAGATAAACATGGAGTGAGTTAGGACAGGAGAGATAAACAGAGTTAGGACAGGAGAGTTAAACATGGAGTTAGTTAGGACAGGAGGGTTAAACATGGAGATAGTTAGGACAGGAGAGTTAAACAGAGTTAGGACAGGAGATTTAAACATGGAGTTAGTTAGGACAGGAGGGTTAAACATGTAGTTAGTTAGGACAGGAGAGTTAAACATGGAGTTAGTTAGGACAGGAGGGTTAAACAGAGTTAGGACAGGAGAGTTAAACATGGAGTCCTGGACAGGAGAGTTAAACATGGAGTTAGGACAGGATATTTAAACATGGTGTTAGGACAGGATATTTAAACATGGAGTTAGTTAGGACAGGAGGGTTAAACATGGAGTCATGGACAGGAGAGTTAAACATGGAGTTAGGACAGGATATTTAAACATGGAGTTAGGACAGGATATTTAAACATGGTGTTAGGACAGGATATTTAAACATGGAGTTAGTTAGGACAGGAGGGTTAAACATGGAGTTAGTTAGGACAGGAGAGTTAAACATGGAGTTAGTTAGGACAGGAGGGTTAAACATGGAGTTAGTTAGGACAGGAGGGTTAAACATGGAGCCCTGGACAGGAGAATTAAACATGGAATTAGTTTGGACAGGAAAGAGGGCGCAGTACAAACCTTCAGCTTGTTGTTTTAACTAAACCTGTGAGCAGGTAGTCATCATCACTGTCTACTGGGACCATGTGGCTAGGCTAGGGGGACCAACAATGAGTCAACACTATGTGGTTAGGCTAGGGGGATCAACAATGAGTCAACACTATGTGGCTAGGCTAGGGGGACCAACGACGAGTCAACACTATGTGGCTAGACTAGGTGGACCAACAATGAGTCAACACTATGTGGCTAGGCTAGGGGGACTAGCCTAGCCACATAATAGCCTATACTGCAGGTGGGCCATCTAATGCAGTAATCCATGGAGCCTAAACTGTAGGTAGGCCATCTATGCAGTAACCCATGGAGCCTAAACTGTAGGTAGGCCATCTAATGCAGTAATCCATAGAGTCTATACTGTAGGTAGGCACTCTAATACAGTAATCCATGGAGTCTAGTTTACATACACCTTAGCAAAATACATTTAAACTCAGTTTTTCACAATTCCTGACATTTAATCCCAGTAAAAATTCCCTGATTCAGGTCGGTAAGGATCACCACTTTATTTTAAGAATGTGACATTTCAGAATATAGTAGAGAGAATGATTTATTTAATATTTTATTTCTTTCTTTACATACACTCAATTAGTATTTGGTAGCATTGCCTTTAGATTGTTTAACTTGGGTCAAACGTTTCGGGTAGCATTCCACAAGCTTCCCACAATAAATTGGGTGAATTTTGGCCCATTCCTCGCTGACAGAGCTGGTGTAACTGAGTCAGGTTTGAAGGCCTCCTTGCTCGCACATGCTTTTTCAGTTCTGCCCACAAATGTTCTATAGGATTGAGGTCAGGGCTTTGTGATGGCCACTCCAATACCCTGACTTTGTTGTCCTTAAGCCACAACTTTGGAAGTATGCTTGGGGTTATTGTCCATTTGGAAGACCCATTTGCGACCAAGCTTTAACTTCCTGACTGATGTCTTGAGACGTTGCTTCAATATATCCACATAATTGTCTTTCCTAATGTTGCCATCTATTTTGTGAAGTGCACCAGTGCCTCTTGCAGCAAAGCACCCCCACAACATGATGCTGCCACCTCCGTGCTTCACAGTTGGGATGGTGTCCTTCGGCCTGCAAGCCTCCCCCTTTCTTTTTCCTCCAAACATAACAATGGTCATTATATCCAAACAGTTCTATTTTTGTTTCATCAGCCCAGATGACATTTCTCAAAAAAGTATGATCTTTGTCCCCATGTGCAGTTGCAACCCTAGTCTGGCTTTTTTATGGCGGTTTTGAAGCAGTAGCTTCTTCCATGCTGAGCGGCCTTTCAGGTTATGTCGATATAGGACTCGTTTAACTGTGGATATAGATACTTTTGTACCTGTTTCCTCCAGTATCTTCACAAGGTCCTTTGCTGTTGTTCTGGGATTGGTTTGAACTTTTCACACAAAAGTACGTTCATCTCTAGGAGACAGAACGCGTCTCCTTCCTGAACGGTATGACAGCTGCGTGGTCCCATGGTGTTTATACTTGCGTACTATTGTTTGTACAGATGAACGTGGTACCTTCAGGCGTTTGGAAATTGCAACCAAGGATGAACCAGACTTTTGGAGGTCGACAATTTTTTTTCTGAGGTCTTGGCTGATTTCTTTTGATTTTCCCATGATGTCAAGCAAAGAGGCACTGAGTTTGAAGGTAGGCCTTGAAATACATCCACAGGTACACCTCCAATTGACTCAAATTATGTCAATTAACCTATCAGAAGCTTCTAAAGCTGTGACATCATTTTCTGGAATTTTCCAAGCTGTTTAAAGGCACAGTCAACTTAGTGATCTGACCCACTGGAATTGTGATACAGTGAATTATAAGTGAAGTAATCTGTCTGTAAACAATTGTTGGAAAAATGACTTGTGTCATGAACAATGTAGACGTCCTAACCGACTTGCCAAAACTATAGTTTGTTAATAAGAAATGTGTGGAATGGTTGAAAAACGAGTTTTAATGACTCCAACCTAAGTGTATGTAAAGTTCAGACTTCAACTGTAGATATTCTAAACTAAGTGTTTTGCTCCATTTTAAACGTAGTAACAGGTCCATGTAGATTAAACAACCCTTCCTAATGCCATAGAAGTAGTGTTCAGCCAGTATAACAATGTGCAACTTTCATTGTCATTCCCAGAGAATACAGATACTGTGCCTATCAGCATTTTGTCTGGTGGTGATGGGGCTACCATGGAAACATGTCAGAGTGGTCATAACTTCCTGTGTGGTGGTAATGGAGTTACCATGGTAACATGTCAGAGTGGTCATAACTTCCTGTGTGGTGCGCCGCACTGAAAAGAAAACATATGCTTGAAATATTTTGCTTCCTCTTTTAAAATATAATTAGTTGAATCATGGATGACTCCATTTGTAATGAGTATCTGTTTATTCTTTTTGGTAGCATTTCTATGTTGAAGATTCAAGAAACATTTTCCATCCAATTCGCTTTATTTTTGTAATACATTACACTCGTTCTTGAATAAGTTCCTCCATTTCTTTTAGTTTTTCCTCTAACCTATGTTGTGTCTCTATAGTACAGTTTCCATTACATCTACCTGCTCTGTTACTTCCTCGAACCTATGTTGTGTCTCTATAGTACAGTTTCCATTACATCTACCTGCTCTGTTACTTCCTCTAACCTGTTGTGTCTCTATAGTACAGTTTCCATTACCATCTACCTGCTCTGTTACTTCCTCTATTTCCTTTATTAGTCTCATCTCATTTGACCTAAACTGCTTTTGTTTTAATGATGAGTATTGTATTGAATGGCCTCTAAAAGTACATTTGAAAGATCTGCTGTACCCATGTTGTGCAAAAATGTTTTAAAAATAATGAATTATTTTGTCTTAAAATTTCCAATATCCCCATTCACGTGTAAATTCTGTAAGAGTTATATGGAGGCCAAATGACTTTAGTCTGGTGACTGAGCTGGCCATGCCCCATGCATATTAAGAAGGCAAACTAATAAAATGGACTGACATGTTGTCAGAATTCAATAAATATTTATTAGGCTATAAAGCAGATTGTTTGAAAGAGGATAAAACACAGACCATGCTAAAAGGTTATTAAAACAAGAATCTTTCCTGCAGAGCATTTCAGATGTCTACATCTTCCAAGCCTTTCTTTCCCACTGTTTAAATAGACCACCTTTCAAGACCAAACAATTAAGATCAGGTGTGGCCAAATACTAGGCGTGGCCAAGACACTGAACACAGTCAAATTGACAAGACAAACTACTGGCTGTTGAGGATGAAGGTACATGTAAACATAAATGGTTAGAATAATGAAACCGTTTTGGGCCAAATTCACACACAAGAAACAAAAATCACATTTAAATAAGGAGTATAAAGTGAAGATGCCTCAACATGACTTCCTGTTGAAATAAAAGGTAAATAAGGTTCACATAATTAAAGATAACAGATCAGGGTGTAATGAGGTATGAATATAAGTGGAAGTTGATGAAATATGGATTATGACACAAGCCAGTAGAATAAAGGATAAACAAAAACATTCCTAATTCTACTCTCTCATACTCAGCCTTCCCATCTAGACAGATGGCAGCCATATTGGAGCTTGGGTGCTGAGATAAATAGTCTGTCACTATGTTGGAGGTGTCTGGCCTATGTCTAAGCTCAAACTTGTAAGGCACAAGAGCCAAGTAACACCAGGTGATACAGTCATTAGTGTTATTCATCTGCAGGAGCCACTGCAGATTGCGATGGTCAGACTCCATCAGGAAGCAGTGACCGAGAAGGTAGTACTGTTCCACAGTATACCAAAACTTCTATTATATTACAAAAAAATATTCTAAAACGGTTTGGTACTAGAACCTCTGTTATGTTTGGTATATCTGTCAAATGTCGCTCACGTGATTGAGGGGATCAAGTCTGTGTCAGTGGAACCCCTTTACAGCGCCAAGAGCCTGGTCCACCTACTCATTCACTGTTAGAGCCGCTAGCTCCCCACTCACGCAGTATAGAAGTTAACATGCTGCATTATTCAAGTGTGTTATGTAGAAAATGTTGAAACGGTTCATTATTGTTCACAAAGCAATATCCCTACAGGCTACAACACTTTTACAATGCAAGAATATACTGGGAGCTTCCAGCTTTAATTGTAGGCCTAGTTTCCTAGCTTCCAGCGGATTCACTATCCTAGTAGTTTGTAATAATATGCAGAATCCACGGCCACAAAGTCAGATTCCACGGCCACAAAGTCAGATTCCACAGCCACAAAGTCAGATTCCACAGCCACAAAGTCAGATTCCACAGCCACAAAGTCAGATTCCACAGCCACAAAGTCAGATTCCACAGCCACAAAGTCAGATTCCACAGCCACAAAGTCAGTCTTCCACTGCCACATTCTCCCTCACTAATGATGTCATTCATTTCTTTAAGCGACAGCACATACTTATAGAAAATAGATTTCTTCTTCTTCTATGCAAAATGTTGTTAATTAGATTAGAACAGATTAGAATAAAAAATGTTCTCTTCTTAGCAGTTGAGTAACAGGCTTTGGTTTTTCCATTTATGTTTTGAGGTCAGACTTTAGCATGTATCAATCGTTAGCACGTAGGGCGCACCGATTGGTGCTGGCTTGTCCATCTCGTTAGTGGGAAGATGTTTCATCTGTGCCATCATGACCAGCCGTAGGGATACTATGGCCCAACTCCATAGAACTGGCCCTGCTACACCAACTTGTTGCCCTCCTCAACTACTCTGCATAACTTCTCAACAGTGAACTGACTCACTGTTCCTGTCTGCTGCCTATTTACCTTCTCAAATAGCTTAGCCAGGCTAGCATCATCTACCTTCTCAAATAGCTTAGCCATGCTAGCATCATCTACCTTCTCAAATAGCTTAGCCATGCTAGCATCATCTACCTTCTCAAATAGCTTAGCCATGCTAGCATCATCTACCTTCTCAAATAGCTTAGCCATGCTAGCATCATCTACCTTCTCAAATAGCTTAGCCATGCTAGCATCATCTACCTTCTCAAATTGCTTAGCCAGGCGAGCATCATCTACCTTCTCGAATAGCTTAGCCATGCTAGCATCATCTACCTTCTCGAATAGCTTAGCCATGCTAGCATCATCTACCTTCTCAAATAGCTTATCCATGCTAGCATCATCTACCTTCTCAAACAGCTTAGCCAGGCTAGCATCATCTACCTTCTGAAACCGCTTAGCTAAACTAGCATCATCTACCTTCTGAAATCGCTTAGCTAAACTAGCAGCATCTACCTTCTGAAACCGCTTAGCTAAACTAGCATCATCTACCTTCTGAAACCGCTTAGCTAAACTAGCATCATCTACCTTCTGAAACCGCTTAGCTAAACTAGCATCATCTACCTTCTGAAACCGCTTAGCTAAACTAGCATTATCTACCTTCTGAAGCTTCACAATTAAAGCCATCAACAACTTGCCATTTAGAAACCTCACATAGCATCTCACTGGAGTGTGAACTAGACATAGGCAAGTAACACAAATGCAACATAGCTATGTGCGCCATACACAGTGAGCCATAGCGCCGCATATTTTGTTTGGATTAGAAAAGGCCTGTTGGGCGCACAGATATGTCGACTTCAGAAACGCGCCACGTCTGCAGCAGTTTTAGGGTCTGCTCCATTCCCGTGGGGATTCTCCCGACTTTGCCTTGGCTTCACGGCAGCTCCAAACATTCATACAGCTACTCTCTCATACTCAGCCCTCCCCATCTAGACAGAGATGGCAAGCACCCCATGAAGGCCTCCCGTCACAATCCACTCCCCCCGCCACAACAAGAAGAATGGCTTTGACTGCAAAAATGTTGCTTCACCACACGCTCCAGTCGGAACTCTAATTAATAATAAAAACATCTCCATAAAAATCTGTCAGTTTAAACTAGCATCCGCCTATGTCACACTTCCGCATCTGCGGTGACAGAGCAGTGTTTGTCAGACAATCCGAAAAATCGGTCTTCTCACAAAATTGTCTTTAGCATCTAAACTGTATGAAGGTCCCCCTGTGCCAGTGCGAAAATATATATATATATATAACAATCCGGATCTTTCTTATGTCTCTCAGATATAGGCCAGATACTTCAGAACAAAGCTTCCTTTAGATTATCTGTTGCACCATGTAGTGAATTGTATTCAATACGTTTGTATCAGCTAATAGCAGGAAGGCCAAATAAAAATATCCATCAAATGTTGTATTTTATTAGAAGGGCTTAGACTCTTGTGGGTTAAATCAATGCTTATGACAAATACTGCTCTCGAACCAGCCATAGCTGGCTAATCTTTTGAATACAGTGTAGTAAAAAACAACAACAACATAACATTAGCTATCTAGCTAAGGTTGGCATGATAGCTTAGCTACACTGACAGCTGTGCCCCATGTGTTGATGTTTATCGACTGCACGTAGAATTTCCCACACACAATTTGTGAATATTTAGCCTTCATCATACTTCAGAGCTGGAACCTAAACGTGCATTTCATCTCTAGAATGATTAACAGAACTCCTGTAATGAAGCAGCCTATAACAACATGCATTTCATCTCTAGAATGATTAACAGAACTCCTGTAATGAAGCAGCCTATAACAACGTACATTTAATCTCTAGAATGATTAACAGAACTCCTGTAATGAAGCAGCCTATAACAACATACATTTCATCACTAGAATGATTAACAGAATTCCTGTAATGAAGCAGCCTATAACAACGTGCATTTCATCTCTAGAATGATTAACAGAACTCCTGTAATGAAGCAGCCTATAACAACGTACATTTCATCTCTAGAATGATTAACAGAACTCCTGTAATGAAGCAGCCCATAACAACATGCATTTCATCTCTAGAATGATTAACAGAACTCCTGTAATGAAGCAGCCTATAACAACATGCATTTCATCTCTAGAATGATTAACAGAACTCCTGTAATGAAGCAGCCTATAACAACGTACATTTAATCTCTAGAATGATTAACAGAACTCCTGTAATGAAGCAGCCTATAACAACATACATTTAATCTCTAGAATGATTAACAGAACTCCTGTAATAAAGCAGCCTTTAACATACATTTCATCTCTAGAATGATTAACAGAACTCCTGTAATGAAGCAGCCTATAACAACGTACATTTCATCTCTAGAATGATTAACAGAACTCCTGTAATGAAGCAGCCTATAACAACATACATTTCATCACTAGAATGATTAACAGAACTCCTGTAATGAAGCAGCCTATAACAACGTACATTTCATCTCTAGAATGATTAACAGAACTCCTGTAATGAAGCAGCCTATAACAACGTGCATTTCATCTCTAGAATGATTAACAGAACTCCTGTAATGAAGCAGCCTATAACAACATACATTTCAAACATTTACTAAAAAAGTAATTGGCAGGAAAATACTAAATAGCTCACCTAATGCGAGCAGCTCCACATGTGACAGACGAAAATCTGTTTGGAATCTAAAAGATGCAACAATCTGGATGTAAGATAGGACTAGGATTGTGCCTTTGGCTTCAGGACAGTCAAAGAAAGTTGATTTGAAAACCAGTAGAACTGAAGACAAACGCTGGGTTCAATGGCATAGGAAGTCTATAAAATAATTGCATCCACGTTTCAATGGCATAGGAAGTCTATAAAATAATTGCATCCACGAGCCCGTACGGGAGTTGTAGCGATGAGACAAGATAGTAACTACTAACAATTGGATACCACGAAATTGGGGAGGAAAACAGGTCAAATTTAAAAAAATACACAATCCACTAAACTATGCTAATTAACTTATAGACCTATAACCTATTTTCTTTCTAACTTTTGCGGATTCGTGTCCGTAAAAACTTGAAATGACAATAGATGGTGAAGTCAAAGATCAGGCCAGTGGTTTCCATCTGTGCTTATGACAAATCCAGCTCCAGAACCAACCATAGAGCTGTTTTGGCCAAAAACCAGCAATTACCGGAGTGTGAGCAAGCAAACACACACCCCATTCCGCCTCTCCTCCCCTCCACACTTGGATGGACAGTGTGTGATGCGTGTTTTGTCCTATATTTATTTTGTATACATTCTTTATTTTTAATCCCAGCCCCCGTCCCCGCAGGAGGTCTTTTGCCTTTTGGTCAATCGTCATTGTAAATAAGAATTTGTTCTTAACTGACTTGCCCGGTAAAATAAATCAAATACAATTTAAGGGGAAACATTTAAATGTCTTGGAATGGCCTAGTTTAAACCCAGACCTCAACCCAATTGAGAATCTGTGGTATGACTTAAAGATTGCTGTAACACCAGAGGAACCCATCCAACTTGAAGGAGCTGGAGCAGTTTCTCCTTGAAGAATGGGCAAAAATCCCAGTGGCTAGATGTGCCAAGCTTATAGAGACATACCCCAAGAGACCTGCAGCTGTAATTGCTGCTTAAAGGGTGGCTCTACAAAGTATTTAATAGTTATGCACACTCACGTTCTGTTTTGTCTTATTTCTTTGCATCTTCAAAGGCATGTTGTGTAAATCAAATGATACAAACCCCCCAAAAATCTATTTTAATTCCATGTTGTAAGGCAACAAAATAGGAGAAATGCCAAGGGGGGGTGAACACTTTCGCAAGCCACGATGTAGGACCACTGGACTGGCGTCAAAGTGAACTCACCTCACTGAACTCTGACTCATCCTTGATCCAGAAATAGCACTGTTACTGTCTGGACCTATTATGTTAGAGGACTTAGTGGAGTTTTCTATGTATGCAATCTGAAAACAGTAAGACAGTTGGGGAAGATCTATCCATTCAGGCCATGTGCTTGCTTGCATTCATGGGATAAGATTGTTTACTAGATAATTAAAAAACATGTCTGTGACTAAAACCAGTTTGGCAAGCATTTCCCTGCATGAACATTTTCACTCATCTGAGCCACTTGTAGTTGAAATAGCTACAGTGAACAGAAAATATCAACTCAACATGCTACAATTTCAATACGTTCAGAAGGAAATCAAGCTATTTAAATTCATTAGGTCTTAATCTAAAGATTGCACATGACTGGGAACACAGATGCCTTAAAACTAAAAAAGAGAATCCAGTCAGTATGTCATCATTTGCATCATGCAGCATGACACATCTAGTAGAGTAAATCAGGCTGTTGATGGATGGTCTGTGGAATGTTGTCACACTGCTTTTCAATGGCTGTGAGAAGTTGCTGGATATTGGCGTGAACTGGAACACGCTGTCATACACACCAATCCAGAACATCCCAAACATGCTCAATGGGTGACAAGGCAGGCGGACAAGGCAGGTGGACAAGGCTGGCGGACAAGGCAGGTGGACAAGGCAGGCGAACAAGGCAGGCGGACAAGGCAGGTGGACAAGGCAGGCGGACAAGGCAGGTGGACAAGGCAGGTGGACAAGGCAGGTGGACAAGGCTGGTGGACAAGGCAGGTGGACAAGGCAGGCGGACAAGGCTGGTGGACAAGGCAGGTGGACAAGGCAGGCGGACAAGGCTGGTGGACAAGGCAGGTGGACAAGGCAGGTGTTACAGTGGTCAGTACAGTGAGGAGACAGACAAGGCAGGTGTTACAGTGGTCAGTACAGTGAGGAGACAGACAAGGCAGGTGTTACAGTGGTCAGTACAGTGAGGAGTCAGGACAAGGCAGGTGTTACAGTGGTCAGTACAGTGAGGAGACAGACAAGGCAGGTGTTACAGTGGTCAGTACAGTGAGGAGACAGACAAGGCAGGTATTACAGTGGTCAGTACAGTGAGGAGACAGACAAGGCAGGTGTTACAGTGGTCAGTACAGTGAGGAGACAGACAAGGCAGGTATTACAGTGGTCAGTACAGTGAGGAGACAGACAAGGCAGGTGTTACAGTGGTCAGTACAGTGAGGAGACAGACAAGGCAGGTGTTACAGTGGTCAGTACAGTGAGGAGACAGACAAGGCAGGTGTTACAGTGGTCAGTACAGTGAGGAGACAGACAAGGCAGGTGTTACAGTGGTCAGTACAGTGAGGAGACAGACAAGGCAGGTGTTACAGTGGTCAGTACAGTGAGGAGACAGACAAGGCAGGTGTTACAGTGGTCAGTACAGTGAGGAGACAGACAAGGCAGGTGTTAGGATGGTCAGTACAGTGAGGAGACAGACAAGGCAGGTGTTAGGATGGTCAGTACAGTGAGGAGACAGACAAGGCAGGTGTTACAGTGGTCAGTACAGTGAGGAGACAGACAAGGCAGGTGTTACAGTGGTCAGTACAGTGAGGAGACAGACAAGGCAGGTGTTACAGTGGTCAGTACAGTGAGGAGACAGACAAGGCAGGTGTTAGTGGTCAGTACAGTGAGGAGACAGACAAGGCAGGTATTACAGTGGTCAGTACAGTGAGGAGACAGACAAGGCAGGTATTACAGTGGTCAGTACAGTGAGGAGACAGACAAGGCAGGTATTACAGTGGTCAGTACAGTGAGGGGTCAGGACAAGGCAGGTATTACAGTGGTCAGTACAGTGAGGAGACAGACAAGGCAGGTATTACAGTGGTCAGTACAGTGAGGAGACAGACAAGGCAGGTATTACAGTGGTCAGTATAGTGAGGAGTCAGGACAAGGCAGGTATTACAGTGGTCAGTACAGTGAGGAGTCAGACAAGGCAGGTATTACAGTGGTCAGTACAGTGAGGAGTTAAAACAGACAAGGCCGGTTTTACAGTGGTCAGTACAGTGAGGAGTCAGGACAAGGCTGGTGTTACAGTGGTCAGTACAGTGAGGACTCAGGACAAGGCAGGTGCTACATGGTAACAGACAGACCCATTCTGCTGTATGCTCGCTCACACACACACTTGTGAAGCCACCCTCCATTCACTGTTAGCACAGTGGGCAGAGCTCCAGTTGTCCTCTGTTCAATGTAGGAGAGGAATCATTCAAAGTGTAAGTAAAGCCTGACTACTACTACTATTCAGGTAGAAGGCTACATCACGTCTGGAATGAATAGACACTACAGGTAGTGCTACCACCACTACTCTCCAATGGATTTACACCCCTGAGTTTCCATGCTATGACAGCAGTCCCAGACTATGACGTGCCCAGACAGACGAGCTGTAGTAACACTCAGCCCTCCTCCATGACATGGGGCATTGTCGTGTCAGGGGAATCTGGGTCAATGGGTGGGAAACACTGCATGCCCGAGACTGCCCCTCCTCTAGCTCCGCATTAAGAGGGGGGGGGGGGGGGGGGTCATTTTAAAGGTTCGGCTTAGCAACCCACTGTCACTGAAGTACAGGCTTCATCCACGTGTATACTACTGAACAATAAAGCATCAGGGAACAGCACCCTGTGTACGGCCCTTACACTAACTACAACAGACATGATGTACGCTCACTGCGCACACACACCCCAATTAGCGCTAGTCAGACGGAGGCAGTCAGGCTAGCTGCAGATCTGACGCAGCGTATTACAGTGACATGCTAACGCAAACACACACACCACTGAGATCAAGTTACTACAGAGACCAGCACACACCACTGAGATCAAGTTACTACAGAGACCAGCACACACCACTGAGATCAAGTTACTACAGAGACCAGCACACACCACTGAGATCATGTTACTACAGAGACCAGCACACACCACTGAGATCATGTTACTACAGAGACCAGCACACACCACTGAGATCAAGTTACTACAGAGATCAGCACACACCACTGAGATCAAGTTACTACAGAGACCAGCACACACCACTGAGATCAAGTTACTACAGAGACCGACACACACCACTGAGATCATGTTACTACAGAGACCGGCACACACCACTGAGATCAAGTTACTACAGAGACCAGCACACACCACTGAGATCAAGTTACTACAGAGACCAGCACACACCACTGAGATCATGTTACTACAGAGACCAGCACACACCACTGAGATCAAGTTACTACAGAGATCAGCACACACCACTGAGATCAAGTTACTACAGAGACCAGCACACACCACTGAGATCAAGTTACTACAGAGACCAGCACACACCACTGAGATCAAGTTACTACAGAGACCGACACACACCACTGAGATTATGTTACTACAGAGACCGGCACACACCACTGAGATCAAGTTACTACAGAGACCAGCACACACCACTGAGATCATGTTACTACAGAGACCGGCACACACCACTGAGATCAAGTTACTACAGAGACCAGCACACACCACTGAGATCAAGTTACTACAGAGACCAGCACACACCACTGTTCCTAGGCCGTCAAATACGAATTTGTTCTTAACTGACTTGCCTAGACTAATGCTGGGGCTGAATGGAGACACTATAGGCTGACTGGGGCTAAATGGAGACACTATAGGCTGACTAATGCTGGGGCTGAATGGAGACACTATAGGCTGACTAATGCTGGGGCTGAATGGAGACACTATAGGCTGACTAATGTTGGGGCTGAATGGAGACACTATAGGCTGACTAATGCTGGGGCTGAATGAAGACACTATAGGCTGACTAATGCTGGGGCTGAATGGAGAAATTATAGGCTGACTAATGCTGGGGCTGAATGGAGACTCTATAGGCTGACTAATGCTGGGGCTGAATGGAGACGCTATAGGCTGACTAATGCTGGGGCTGAATGGAGACTATAGGCTGACTAATGCTGGGGCTGAATGGAGACTCTATAGGCTGACTAATGCTGGGACTGAATGGAGACGCTATAGGCTGACTAATGCTGGGGCTGAATGGAGACGCTATAGGCTGACTAATGCTGGGGCTGAATGGAGACACTATAGGCTGACTAATGCTGGGGCTGAATGGAGACACTATAGGCTGACTGATGCTGGGGCTGAATGGAGACGCTATAGGCTGACTGATGAAGACCTTGCACACAGGAAGACTAATGCTGGGGCTGAATGGAGACGCTATAGGCTGACTAATGCTGGGGCTGAATGGAGACGCTATAGGCTGACTAATGCTGGGGCTGAATGGAGACACTATAGGCTGACTAATGCTGGGGCTGAATGGAGACACTATAGGCTGACTAATGCTGGGGCTGAATGGAGACACTATAGGCTGACTAATGCTGGGGCTGAATGGAGACACTATAGGCTGACTAATGCTGGGGCTGAATGGAGACACTATAGGCTGACTGGGGCTGAATGAAGACACTATAGGCTGACTGATGCTGGGGCTGAATGGAGACACTATAGGCTGACTGATGCTGGGGCTGAATGGAGACACTATAGGCTGACTGATGAAGACCTTGCACACAGGAAGACTAATGCTGGGGCTAAATGGAGACGCTATAGGCTGACTGATGAAGACCTTGCAGTGTTCTGCCCACAGAGCAGACTCATCAATATCTATTACACAAAGAGCTCCTCTGATCAATCCAGTCGATTATTTAGAAACAAAACATGGAAATTCAAAGTGGATAGATCCCAACTCTAATGTACGGATGCCACACAGTCGACTCCAGCATAATGGCACCTCCTTCCCTATGACCAGAGACTATGACCAGAGACTAAGACCAGGCTCTATGACCAGAGACTAAGACCAGGCTCTATGACCAGAGACTAAGACCAGGTTCTATGACCAGAGACTAAGACCAGGTTCTATGACCAGAGACTAAGACCAGGTTCTATGACCAGAGACTAAGACCAGGCTCTATGACCAGAGACTAAGACCAGGCTCTATGACCAGAGACTAAGACCAGGCTCTATGACCAGAGACTAAGACCAGGTTCTATGACCAGAGACTAAGACCAGGTTCTATGACCAGAGACTAAGACCAGGCTCTATGACCAGAGACTAAGACCAGGCTCTATGACCAGAGACTAAGACCAGGCTCTATGACCAGAGACTAAGACCAGGCTCTATGACCAGAGACTAAGACCAGGTTCTATGACCAGAGACTAAGACCAGGTTCTATGACCAGAGACTAAGACCAGGCTCTATGACCAGAGACTAAGACCAGGTTCTATGACCAGAGACTAAGACCAGGTTCTATGACCAGAGACTAAGACCAGGCTCTATGACCAGAGACTAAGACCAGGCTCTATGACCAGAGACTAAGACCAGGCTCTATGACCAGAGACTAAGACCAGGCTCTATGACCAGAGACTAAGACCAGGTTCTATGACCAGAGACTAAGACCAGGTTCTATGACCAGAGACTAAGACCAGGCTCTATGACCAGGCTCTATGACCAGAGACTAAGACCAGGCTCTATGACCAGGCTCTATGACCAGAGACTAAGACCAGGTTCTATGACCAGAGACTAAGACCAGGTTCTATGACCAGAGACTAAGACCAGGTTCTATGACCAGAGACTAAGACCAGGCTCTATGACCAGAGACTAAGACCAGGTTCTATGACCAGAGACTAAGACCAGGCTCTATGACCAGAGACTAAGACCAGGTTCTATGACCAGAGACTAAGACCAGGCTCCATGACCAAGCTCTATGACCAGGCTCTATGACCAGAGACTAAGACCAGGCTCCATGACCAGGCTCTATGACCAGGCTCTATGAACAGAGACTAAGACCAGGTTCTATGACCAGAGACTAAGACCAGGCTCCATGACCAGGCTCTATGACCAGGCTCTATGACCAGAGACTAAGACCAGGCTCTATGACCAGAGACTAAGACCAGGCTCCATGACCAGGCTCTATGACCAGGCTCTATGACCAGAGACTAAGACCAGGCTCTATGACCAGAGACTAAGACCAGGTTCTATGACCAGAGACTAAGAGTAGGCTCTATGACCAGAGACTAAGAGCAGGCTCTATGACCAGAGACTAAGACCAGGTTCTATGACCAGAGACTAAGACCAGGCTCTATGACCAGAGACTAAGACCAGGTTCTATGACCAGAGACTAAGACCAGGCTCTATGACCAGAGACTAAGACCAGGTTCTATGACCAGAGACTAAGACCAGGTTCTATGACCAGAGACTAAGACCAGGCTCTATGACCAGAGACTAAGACCAGGCTCTATGACCAGAGACTAAGACCAGGTTCTATGACCAGAGACTAAGACCAGGCTCTATGACCAGAGACTAAGACCAGGGACTAAGACCAGGCTCTATGACCAGAGACTAAGACCAGGCTCTATGACCAGGCTCTATGACCAGAGACTAAGACCAGGCTCTATGACCAGAGACTAAGACCAGGCTCTATGACCAGAGACTAAGACCAGGCTCTATGACCAGAGACTATGAACAGAATACGGCAGCCCCCTCACCACCTGGTCCGGCCCGTCAGGAAGTCCAGGATCCAGTTGTAGAGGGAGGTATTCAGTCCCAGAGTCCTTAGCTTAGTGATGAGTTTGGAGGGCACTATAAAAAGTGCCACAGTACACAATACCCATAAAACCTAGCGGTCAAACTGAGAAATGGTTCCATTCACTTTTCACATTGGGGATTTTAGAAACACTTATAATAAGGACTGGGACAGGACGTGCTACCTGTTCCAGAACTCCTGTTTTCAACTCTCTAGAGACAGCAGGAGTGAACATTTGAACATCTTGGCCATGTTCTGTTATAATCTCCACCCGGCACAGCAAGAAGAGGACTGGCCACCCCTCATAGCCTGGTTCCTCTCTAGGTTTCTTCCTAGATTTAGCCTTTCTAGGGAGTTTTTCCTAGCCACCGTGCTTCTACACCAGCATTGCTTGCTGTTTGGGGTTTTAGGCTGGTTTTCTGTACAGCACTTTGAGATATCAGCTGATGTACGAAGGGCTATATTGATACATTTGATTTTGATTTGACTGTGTTTCGTGTAGGCTAACCCTGGAAATCTCTCTCGGACATGGTGACTGAGTCGGCTCTCTTTTCTGTTTCGAATTAGCATCAAAGTAAACATCATGCAAACTTTGCTATGAGAAATTGAAATTGAGCTCAGGTGCATCCTGTTTCCATATATCTCTATATACACTGCTCAAAAAAGTAAAGGGAACACTAAAATAACACATCCTAGATCTGAATGAATGAAATATTCTTATTAAATACTTTTTTCTTTACATAGTTGAATGTGCTGACAACAAAATCACACAAAAATGATCAATGGAAATCAAATTTATCAACCCATGGAGGTCTGGATGTGGAGTCACACTCAAAATTAAGGTGGAAAACCACACTACAGGCTGATCCAACTTTGATGTAATGTCCTTAAAACAAGTCCAAATGAGGCTCAGTAGTGTGTGTGGCCTCCACGTGCCTGTATGACCTCCCTACAATGCCTGGGCATGCTCCTGATGAGGTGACGGATGGTCTCCTGAGGGATCTCCTCCCAGACCTGGACTAAAGCATCCGCCAACTCCTGGACAGTCTGTGGTGCAACGTGGCGTTGGTGGATGGAGCGAGACATGATGTCCCAGATGTGCTCAATTGGATTCAGGTCTGGGGAACGGGCGGGCCAGTCCATTGCATCAATGCCTTCCTCTTGCAGGAACTGCTGACACACTCCAGCCACATGAGGTCTAGCATTGTCTTGCATTAGGAGGAACCCAGGGCCAACCGCACCAGCATATGGTCTCACAAGGGGTCTGAGGATCTCATCTCGGTACCTAATGGCAGTCAGGCTACCTCTGGCGAGCACATGGAGGGCTCCTCAAAGAAATGCCACCCCACACCATGACTGACCCACCGCCAAACCGGTCATGCTGGAGGATGTTGCAGGCAGCAGAACGTTCTCCACGGCGTCTCCAGACTCTGTCACATCTGTCACATGTGCTCAGTGTGAACCTGCTTTCATCTGTGAAGAGCACAGGGCACCAGTGGCGAATTTGCCAATCTTGGTGTTCTCTGGCAAATGCCAGTAGACACATGCACATTTGTGGCCTGCTGGAGGTTATTTTGCAGGGCTCTGGCAGTGCTCCTCTTGCACAAAGGCGGAGGTAGCGGAGGTAGCGGTCCTGCTGGTAGAGGTAGCGGTCCTGCTGCTGGGTTGTCGCCCTCCTACGGCCTCCTCCACGTCTCCTGATGTACTGGCCTGTCTCCTGGTAGCGCCTCCATGCTCTTGACACTACGCTGACAGACACAGCAAACCTTCTTGCCACAGCTCGCATTGATGTGCCATCCTGGATGAGCTGCACTACCTGAGCCACTTGTGTGGGTTGTAGACTCCGTCTCATGCTACCACTAGAGTGAAAGCACCGCCAGCATTCAAAAGTGACCAAAACATCAGCCAGGAATCATAGGAACTGAGAAGTGGTCTGTGGTTATCACCTGCAGAACCACTCCTTTATTGGGGGTGTCTTGCTAATTGCCTATAATTTCCACCTGTTGTCTATTCCATTTGCACAACAGCATGTGAAATTTATTGTCAATCTGTGTTGCTTCCTAAGTGGACAGTTTGATTTCACAGAAGTGTGATTGACTTGGAGTTACATTGTGTTGTTTAAGTGTTCCCTTTATTTTTTTGAGCAGTAATATATATATATATATATATATATACACACACACGCAATTCCACATCAATCTATACACAATACCCAATTATGACAACTTTGGCAAAATGATTCTAATAACAAAACTACAATATCTTATTTACATAAGTATTCAGACCCTTTGCTATGAGACTTGGAATTGAGCTCAGGTGCATCCTGTTTCCATTGATCATCCTTGAGATGTTTCTACAACTTTCTTAGAGTCCACCTGTGGTAAATTCAATTGGTTGGACATGATTTGGAAAGGCACACACTGGTCTATATAAGGTCTCACAGTTGACAGTGCATGCCAGGAGGTCGAAGGAACTGTCTGTAGAGCTCTGACACACAGATCTGGGGAAGGGTACCAAAACATTTCTGCAGCATTGAAGTGGCCTCCATCATTCTTAAATGGAAGAAGTTTGGAAACACCAAAACTCTTCCTAGAGCTGTCCGCCCGGCCAAACTCAGCAATCAAGGGTGAAGGACCTTGGTCAGGGAGGTGGTCAAGAACACGATCGTCACTCTGACAGAGCTCTAGATTTCCTCTGTGGAGATGGGAGAACCTTCCAAAAGGACAACCATCTCGAAAGCACTCCACCAATCAGGCCTTTATGGTAGAGTGGCCAGACTGAAACGTAAAAACACGTGGAAAAGGTCAAGGGGTTTGAATACTTTCCGAATGCACTGTATTTGCCTGTATTCTCCCCCCCCCCAGCTAGTTAGCTGCTAATGTAGATACCATAAAGATGTACAAAATGCCATGATGATCTGGATGAGATCGAGGCAAAGAATCTCTGGATTAACTCTCAATGTTAGTTAAATGTAGTAATGAATAAATCTGCAAAATGTATTTCGAAATGGGCAATTCTGTGATCTTTAAAAACGGACAATACCTGGTAACAAAGGTGTCAGCTGGGGAAGATGAGCTTACAAGGAATTGTAGTTTTGCATGATGTGTACTTTGATGCTAATTCGAAGCAGTAAAGAGAGCCGAATCAGTCACCGTGTCCGAGAGAGATTTCCATGGTTATCAAAACGCCACACCGAGGTTAGCCTACACGAAACACAGTCCTTATTTTAGTGTTTCTAAAATCCCCAATGTGAAAGATGAATGGAACCATTTCTCTGTTTGACCGCTAGGTTTTATGGGTTTTATGCCACCTCCACTGTGGGGCTCTATAGTGTTGAACGCTGAGCTGTAGTCAATGAACAGCATTCTCACATAGGTGTTCCTTTAGTCCAGGTGGGAAAGGGCAGTGTGGAGTGCAATAGAGACTGTGTCATCTGTGGTTCTGTTGGGTTGGTATGTGAATTGGAGTGGGTCTAGGGTTTCTGGGATAATGGTGTTGATGTGAGCCATGACCAGCCTTTCAAAGCATGTTATGGCTACAGACGTGAGTGTTGTGGGGCGGTAGTCATTTAGACAGGTTACCTTGGAGTTCTTGGGCACAGGGTCTGGTTGAAACTAGTCGACACTTCATTTTTACCACATTATGTTGTGAAAATGGATTGAGATTTGTCATCACTTCCCTACACACATTACCCCATAATGTCAAAGTCAAATTATGTTTCATTAATAAAACAGTTCAAGCTGAAATGTCTTGAGTCAACTATTCAACACCTTCATGGCCTAAATACACTGAACAAAAATATGGTACAAATAAAAAAAACACATGTAAAGTTGGTTTCATGAGCTGAAAAAAAAGATCCCAGAAATGTTCCATACGCACAACAAGCTTATTTCTCTCATATGTTCTGCACTTGTGTACACCCGTTAGTGAGCATTTCTCCTTTGCCAAGACAGGTGTGGCACATCAAGAAGCTGATTAAACATCATGATCATTACACAGATTTACCTGGGGACAATAAAAAGCCACTAAAATGTGCAGTTGTGACAGAATTCAAAGCCACAGATGCAAATTGGCATCCTGACAGCAGGAATACCCACCAGAGCTGGTGTCGGAGAAATTAATGTTCATTATTCTACCATAATCTGCCTCCAACGTTATTTTAGAGAATTTGGCAGTACATCCAACCGGCCTCACAACTGCAGACCACGGATCTCTATGCCAGCCTCCACATCCAGTGAGATCGTCTATTAAAACTCTGGGTTTGCACAAGTAAAGAATTTCTGTACAAACTGTCAGAAACCCTCTCAGGGAAGCTCATCTGTGTGCTCGTCGTCCTCACCAGAGTCTTGACCTGACTGCAGTTTGGAGTCGTAACTGACTTCAGTGGGCAAATGTTTACCTTCGATGGCCACTGGTGATGTGCTTTTCAAGGATGAATTCCAGTTTCAACTGTACCGGCTAGATGGCGTGCATGGTGTTGTGTGGGCGAGCGGTTTGCTGATGTTAACATTGTGAACAGAGTGCCCCATGGTGGTGGTGAGGTTATGGTATGGGCAGGCATAAGCTACAGACAACCAACACAACTGCATTTTATCGAGGGCAATTTGAATGCACAGTGATACCGTGATGAGATCCTGAGGCCCATTGTCGTACCATTCATCCACTGTCATTGCCTCATGTTTCAGTATGATAATGCAAAGCCCCTTGTCTCAAGGATCTGTACACAGTTCCTGGAAGCTGAAAATGCCTTCATACTCAGACATGTCACCCATTGAGCATGTTTGGGATGCTGTACGACAGCGTGTTCCAGTTCCTGCCTAAATCCACCAACTTCGTACAACCATTGAAGAGAAGTGGGACAACATTCCACAGGCCACAATCAACAGCCTGATCAACTCTATGCGAAGGAGATGTGTCGCGCTGCATGAGGCAACCAGATACTGACTGGGTTTCTGATCCACGCCCCTACCTTTATTTTAAAGGTATCTGTGACCAACAGAGTCATATCTGTATTCCCAGTCATGTGAAATCCGTAGAATAGTGCCAAATATATGTATTTAAAATTCACTGATTTCCTTATTTCCTTATGAACTGTAGCTCAGTAAAATGCTTAAAATTGTAACATGTTGTGTTGATCGTGATGTGAATGACCTCATCTCTGTATACAGATATCTGTAAGGTCGAGCAGTGCATTTCAAACACAGCTTCAACCAAAGACCAGAGAGGTTTTCCAATGCCTCGAAGGCACTTATGGGGGGAAAAAAGACTGAATATCCCTTTGAGCGTGGTGAAGTTATTAATTACACGTTGGATGGTGTATCAATACACCCAGTCACTACAAAGATACAGGTGTATCCGGCAAATACAACTCATTTGCCAGAGGGGAAGGAAACCACTCAGTGATTTCACCATGAGGCCAATGTTGACTTTACATCAGTTTAATGGCTGAGATAGGAAAAAACTGAGGTTGGATCAACAGCATTGTAGTTACTCCACAATACTACCTAAATGACAGAGTGATAAGGAAGATTGTAAATAATAAAACCTATTCCAAAACATGCATCTTGTTCGCAATAAGGCCTTAAAGTAAAACTACAAAAATAATTGTGAGAAATTAACTTGAATGTCCTGAATAAAAAGTGTTATGGGGCAAATCCAACAGAACACATCACTGAGTATTTTCAAGCATGGTGTTGGCTGCATCATGTTATGGGTATGCTTGTCATCAGCAAGGACTACGGAGTTAAGAATAAAAAGAAACAGAATAAGCACAGGAAAAAAATCCTAGAGGAGAACCTGGTTCAGTCTGCTTTCCAACAGACACTGGGAGAATTTCAGCAGGACAATAGCCTAAAACACAAGGCCAAATCTATACTGGAGTTGCTTACCAAGATGACATTGAATGTTCCCAAGAGGCCCAGTTACAGTTTACTTAAAAATCGTCATTGAAAATCTATGGCAAGACTTGAAAATTGCTGTCTAGCAATGATTAACAAACAACTTGAAAGAATAATGTGCAAATATTGTACAATCCAGGTGTGCAAAACTCTTAGACTTACCCAGTAAGACTCACAGCTGCCAAAGGTAATTCTAGATATTGACTCAGGGGGTTGAATACTTCTCTAATCAAGAGTGTTTTTTCTCTCACAATGTTAGAATATGTCTTCCACTTTGACATCAGTATTTTGTGTAGATCGTTAACACAAAAGTAAAGGGGTGTGAATACTTTCTGAAGGCTTTGTAGCTATTAGACTGTCAGGGAAAGTTGAAAATGTCAGCGCTCCGGGTATGCATCCTGGTAATCAGTCTAGCCTTGTGAATGTTTGTAATCGGAGATAGTTTGCAAGCCCTGCAACATCCGACGAGTGTCAAAGCCGGCTTAGTAGGATTGGATGTTAGTCCTGAATTTTTGTTTTGACTGTTTGATGGCTCGTAAGAGCGCGTAGCGAGATTTATTGTAAGCGTCCGGATTGGTGTCTTGTTCCTTGAAAGTGGCAGCTCTAGGTGGTCTAGAGTTCTCACCTCTAGTTGCCTCTAGCTCAGTCTGGATGTTGCCTGTAGTCCATGGCTTCTGGTTGGGATATGTACATACGGTCACCGTGGGGATGACAACGCACTTGTTATTAGATGAACCCCAGAACATATTCCAGTCTGTGCTAGCAAAACAGTCCTGTAGCTTAGCATTCTCTTCATCAGACCACTTCCATACTGAGCGTGTCACTGGTACTTCCTGTTTGAGTTTTTGCTTGTAAGCGGGAATCAGGAGGATAGAGTTATGGTCCGATCTGCCAAATGAAGGGCGAGTGAGAGCTTTTCATCTCTGTGTGTGGAGTAAAGGTGGTCTAGAGTTCTCACCTCTAGTTGCACAAGTGACATGCTGGTAGAAATGAGGTAAGATGGATTTCAGTTTTCCTGCATTAAAATAACCAGCCACTAGGAGCGCCGCCTCAATGTGCATTTTCTTGTTTGCTTATGGCCCTACACAGCTGATTGAGCGTGGTCTTAGTGCCAGCATCGGTTTGTGGTGGTGAATAGACAGCCAAAGAAATATATAGATGAAGTCTCTTGGTAAATAGCGTGGTATTCTAACTCAGCACCAACTGTTATTAACAAAGAGACACACACCCCGAAGCTGCAGTTCAGTCTTGATGAGGCATAGAAAAACCAACTAGAAGTATATTATCTATGCCCTTGTTCACCCACGACCCCGAGAAACATTGGATATGACTTCCGGTCCCGTTGATAGGATTGTCTCGAACGGATTAAATCCAGTTTGCCAATAGAATGTGGTCTCGTCTAGGAGCCCGCTCGTCTTCCTCTTACGCCGTCTCTTCCTCTTTCGAGTGCCGGGAATTAGGGCCTGGCCCGGAATGAGCAGTACATCAAATCAAATTTGTCACATGCACCGAATACAACAGGTGTAGAACTTACAGTGAAATGCTTACTTACAAGCCATTAACTCTATTTAAAGTGACTATACTTAGATAATAAACAGCGAGGAGCAGCAGCAGCTGGTGACCTCAATGCCATTGGATGAATCCCGGAACATGTTCCAGTCTATGCTAGCAAAACAGTCCTGTAGAGTAGCATCCGTGTCATCTGACCACTTCAACAACAGCGGTCGACTCATTGAAGTAGAAATCTTCATCCAAATGGAGTTCAGTGATATCTGTTCGGATGTCCAGAAGCTGTTTTCAGGTCATAGGAAATGTACAAAACAAGATCAGCGTAAATAAAAACAGTAAATAGCAGAATTGGTCATGAGCCCATTAGACTGCAGCACCATCCTTCAATGGGCTGATGGGGACTGACATCTGAGGGTCTATTCAGGAGCCTCCAATTCTGGGGACCATGAGGGTGCTGGTGCCTCCTCATATCCACCCTACCCAGGGATTCAAAAGTGGGCTGTGTGTGTGTGTGTGTGTCTGTTTAACCCAGGCAGCACCCAGCACGCCACCACCGCGGGGCTATTAAACGCTTCAACACCACTAAAGGGGCCGTACAAAAGATCTGGCCCCGCCTACACAACCGTTCTTATCAGGCATAGGCTGCATTCCAATAATCTCTTTCCTGAAGTGGGCACTTGTTCACTACATCCCACAAATCTAAAAGCACTGGATTGGTTGAGGCAAATGGGAGTTTCCTCCATATTTCTGATTTATAACCGTCATTTCCTTTCAAGATTAGTGAAGTGAAGTGAACAAGTGCACACTTTAGGAAATAGCAATTATTGAGTTGCAGCCCCAGAGCAGGAGGATGTGAACTCCCTAGACTCAGAATCAACCAAGTACCTTGAAACCCTCTGATTAGTCATTAGCCAAGGCCTTAGCCAGTCAGTCCGTGTTTTAGCAGCCTTGCGGATATCTGGAGGATCAACAACTTTTTATCAGTACAGACAGCAGAGATACACTTCATGACCAAAAGTATGTGGACACCTGCTTGTCGAACATCTCATTCCAAAATCATGGGCATTAATATGGAGTTGTTCCCCCTTTTGCTGCTATAACAGCCATCATTCTTCTGGGAAGGCTTTCCACTAGATGTTGGAACATTTCTGCGGTGTCCTGCTTCCAATCAGCCACAAGAGCATTAGTGAGGTTGGGCACTGATGTTGGGCGATTATTGCTAGCTCGCAATCGGCGTTCCAATTCATCCCAAAGGTGTTCGATAGGGTTGAGGTCAGGGTTCTATGCAGGCCAGTCAAGTTCTTCCACACCGATCTCGACAAACCATTTCTGTATGAACCTCCCTTTGTGCACAGGGGCATTGTCATGCAGAAACAGGAAAGGGCCTTCCCCAAACTGTTGCCAAAAAGTTGGAAGCACAGAATCATCTAGAATGTCATTGTATGCTGTAGCTTTAAGATCGCCCTTCACTGTAACTCAAACCATTATTCCTCCTCCACCAAACTTTACAGTTGCCAATATGCATTGGGGCAGGTAGAGTTCTCCTTGCATCCGCCAAACCCAGATTCGTCCGTCGGACTGCCAGATCGTGAAGCGTGATTCATCACTCCAAAAGAACGCGTTTCCACTGCTCCAGAGTCCAATGGCGGTGAGCTTTACACCACTCCAGCCGACGCTTGGCATTGCGAATGGTGATCTTAGGCTTGCAGCTGCTCTGCCATGGGAACCCATTTTATGAAGCTCCCGACGAACAGTTATTGTGCTGTTGTTGCATCCAGAGGCAGTTTGGAACTCGGTAGTGAGTGTTGCAACCGAGGACAGACAATTTTTAGGCGCTACTGCACTCCCGTCCTGTGAGTTTGTGTGGCCTACCACTGAGCAGTTGTTGCTCACCTATACTTCTTAGGTTGTTAAAATAATAATCATCTACTTTGCATGTTGGTTTTGTCAACACAAGTTGTAAATCATTTGGCACCAAACTTCAGCTCCGATCTGTTACAGAATGTCTCTGTTAAGGACTGTATCTGAGATGAACCCATCAGCCACTAGAAGTACACTATATATATATATATATATATATATATATATATATATATATATATATATATATATATATATATATATATATATATATATATACACACACACAAAAAAGTATGAAAAAGTATGTGAACACCCCTTCAAGTTAGTGGATTCGGCTATTTCAGCCGCACCAGTTGCTGACAGGTGTATAAAACCGAGCACACAGCCACGTAATCTCCATAGACAAACATTGGCAGTAGAATGAGCTCTTCAGTAAAGCCAGTGATTTCCAACGTGGCAACGTCATAGGATGCCACCTTTCCAACCCTGTAAGAGCTGCCCCCGGTCAACTGTAAGTGCTGCTATTGTGAAGTGGAAACGTCTAGGAGCAACAACTATAATGTATAGATCCTCCAGCATAGTGTTTATGGTTAAATAAGATAGATAGCCAAGTTAACTAATTCATTCCAGTGAGGTGGCTGGTCTTGACATGCATGGCTACTCTAGCACCAACCACTGACTCCACTCTCCAAACGGGCCTCATTCCAACCACAGACACTTGGGTGCTGGATTCAGACTGGGAGGAGATCAGGAGGTAGGGAGGTAGGGAGACAGGGGGAAAGATCATGAGTAGGGAGAGGGAGGTTAGGGAGGTGGGGGGGGTAGGGAGACAGGGGGAAAGATCAGGAGTAGGAAGAGGGGGGGTAGGGAAAGGGGGGTAGGGAGAGGGGGGTTAGGGAGGTGGGGGGGTAAGGAGAGGGGGGGATAGGGAGAGGGGGGGAAAGATCAGGAGCAGGGAGAGGGGGGGTAGGGAAAGGGGGTAGGGAGAGGGGGGTTAGGGAGGTGGGGGGGTAGGGAAGGAGAGGGGGGGGTAGGGAGACAGGGGGAGATATCAGGAGTAGAGAGAGGGGGGGTAGATCAAAAGCCTCTCAGTGTGTAAGGAATTGCCAAGGCAGGTCAAACTGCTAGAACATAGCAGATAACCAGACCTCAGGGAAGGACTCCTGGAGATCATATTAATGTAGTATGATCTCAGTGGGTCTAATCATAGAATTACATATAGAATCCTTATTAATGTAGTATGATCTCAGTGGGTCTAATCATAGAATTACATATAGAATCCCTGTTAATGTAGTATGATCTCAGTGGGTCTAATCATAGAATTACATATAGAACCCCTATTAATGTAGTATGATCTCAGTGGGTCTAATCACAGAATTACATATAGAATCCTTATTAATGTAGTATGATCTCAGTGGGTCTAATCATAGAATTACATATAGAACCCCTATTAATGTAGTATGATCTCAGTGGGTCTAATCATAGAATTACATATAGAACCCCTATTAATGTAATATGATCTCAGTGGGTCTAATCACAGAATTACATATATAATCCCTGTTAATGTAGTATGATTTCAGTGGGTCTAATCATAGAATTACATATAGAACCCCTATTAATGTAGTATGATCTCAGTGGGTCTAATCATAGAATTACATATAGAACCCCTATTAATGTAGTATGATCTCAGTGGGTCTAATCACAGAATTACATATAGAATCCTTATTAATGTAGTATGATCTCAGTGGGTCTAATCATAGAATTACATATAGAACCCCTATTAATGTAGTATGATCTCAGTGGGTCTAATCACAGAATTACATATAGAATCCCTGTTAATGTAGTATGATCTCAGTGGGTCTAATCATAGAATTACATATAGAACCCCTATTAATGTAGTATGATCTCAGTGGGTCTAATCATAGAATTACATATATAACCCCTATTAATGTAGTATGATCTCAGTGGGTCTCATCATAGAATTACATATAGAACCTCTATTAATGTAGTATGATCTCAGTGGGTCTAATCACAGAATTACATATAGAATCCTTATTAATGTAGTATGATCTCAGTGGGGATAATCACAGAATTATATATAGAATCCCTATTAATGTAGTATGATCTCAGTGGGTCTAATCCCAGAATTACATATAGAACCCCTGTTAATGTAGTATGATCTCAGTGGGTCTAATCATAGAATTACATATAGAACCCATATTAATGTAGTATGATCTCAGTGGGTCTAATCATATAATTACATATAGAACCCCTATTAATGTAGTATGATCTCAGTGGGTCTAATCATAGAATTACATATAGAACCCCTATTAATGTAGTATGATCTCACTGGGTCTAGGAGGCCTAGTAAAGATTTGTCATGAATGTGATCATGTTTTAGCTTTTAATGTGGCATAAATGTGGCATAAACACAACCAGTGTTTGTCAAACAATCACTTGGAAAGGCACTCCTGTTGGCTGCCCTCTGTCACGTCCTGACCATAGAGAGCCTTTATTTTCTATGGTGTAGGTAAGGGCGTGACTGGGGGGTTAGTCTAGTTTATATTGTCTATGTGGGGTTCTAGGTTGTTTTTTCTATGTTGGGGTTTTGGTATGATTCCCAATTAGAGGCAGCTGGCTATCATTGTCTCTAATTGGGGATCATACTTAAGTTAAAAAAAATTCCACCTGTGGGTTATGGGATGTTGTTTATGTTTTGAATTAGTGTTGTAGTCATGGTTCGTTAATTTGTTAGTTTATTGTTTTGTCTTTCTTTGCTAAAGTTTCACTTCTTTTAATAAATGATGTGGAACTCAACGTACGTTGCACCTTGGTCCGTTAATTCTACAAACGACCGTGACACCCGTTTGTCATTCCAGCATCCAAACAGTGTACTACTGACACATATGTTCCTAAAAAAAACTAAACTTTAAATGTCATTGGGCGATTGTCATCTGGCCCGCTACACTGATAGCGTCACTGTCTCAGCCACTTGTCTCTGCCTTGGGGAATTATTAGTGGTCAAGTTGAACCCTACTGATGACCAGAACCCTATGGACAATAGAAGGGAATACGGTGCCATTTTGGATGACCAGAACCCTATGGACAATACAAGGGAATACGGTGCCATTTTGGATGCACACCATACGGAGTGGAGCAGTGAGCTATACGGAGTGGAGCAGTGAGCTATACGGAGTGGAGCAGTGAGCTATACGGAGTGGAGCAGTGAGCTATATGGAGTGGAGTGGAGCAGTGAGCTATACGGAGTGGAGCAGTGAGCTATACGGAGTGGAGCAGTGAGCTATACGGAGTGGAGCAGTGAGCTATATGGAGTGGAGTGGAGCAGTGAGCTATACGGAGTGGAGCGGAGCAGTGAGCTATACGGAGTGGAGCAGTGAGCTATACGGAGTGGAGCAGTGAGCTATATGGAGTGGAGTGGAGCAGTGAGCTATATGGAGTGGAGTGGAGCAGTGAGCTATATGGAGTGGAGTGGAGCAGTGAGCTATACGGAGTGGAGCAGTGAGCTATACGGAGTGGAGCAGTGAGCTATACGGAGTGGAGCAGTGAGTTATACGGAGTGGAGCAGTGAGTTATACGGAGTGGAGCAGTGAGCTATACGGAGTGGAGCAGTGAGCTATACGGAGTGGAGCAGTGAGCTATACGGAGTGGAGCAGTGAGCTACACGGAGTGGAGCAGTGAGCTATACGGAGTGGAGCAGTGAGCTTTACGGAGTGTAGCAGTGAGCTATACGGAGTGGAGCAGTGAGCTATACGGAGTGGAGCAGTGAGCTTTACGGAGTGGAGCAGTGAGCTTTACGGAGTGGAGCAGTGAGCTATACGGAGTGGAGCAGTGAGCTATACGGAGTGGAGCAGTGAGCTATATGGAGTGGAGCAGTGAGCTATACGGGTTAAAAGTGAAGAGACAGAATGTAAATGTGAGATGAAGACTCACTACGGTAGGGCTGATAGTGTTCATCATGAAGCAGCACCCCTCTGTCAGTCTGACAGAATAAGAGTCATGATAACAAGCCAGCACATCAAGCCATCAGCTTAAAACTTCATTAGGATTTATTACTCAGAGATGATGTGAGAGAGATTTAAGGGAAAGTTGCTGTCTTTCTGGTCATAAATCATTAGCCCATAATCTTATTCAGTATTATATTTGTCTGGTTGTAACATCTATCCATCAATCAGAGATAATATAGTCATGATGCTTTGCGTAACCAAGAGGTTTTTGACAGAGAGAGCCTTTGAGGGGTTTACAGTCAGTTTTTGGATAATATAACTGATCATAGTCAGTGTTCCAAAATGTAACACACAAATGTAACAGTAGGATATTGTGGTGGCATAAGACAGCAGACCACCACAGTATAGGCTCAGACACTGTTGGTAGTGTTCATTCACAGCACATAAAACTCACCTCCCCAGCTCATCTCCCATCTCATAGTATTCCTCAACATTCTGCTGGTTGAACCCAGTCATGTTGTCAGGCGGTTCTTGCTCCCAAGCCGAGGATTCCAAAACAGCAGCATGCACATCACCGCAGCCTTCTTTCAGCAGCCTCCCGTCCGTGTCCCGGTGAACCGACCCAGCCGTACCTGGCCACGGACCCTCTTCATATCTGCTCCTTTAATTCTAGGAGGTTAAAATGCAAGATGGTTAGTGTACATATTGTTGTGTAACGGTTCAATGGTACGCCGAGTTGGCATGAACACATTATTCAACAAAGAGAGGGTTGACTTGGGGAAAAAGCTGCACCTTGCTTTGTGAGACGTCACGACTTTCACTCGCTGGTCTCGCTTTTCGCTCTCTAGTTTTCCACGAAGCAGGTCTACCTTTCAGTAATGTGCCAGAAATAAGAAAATGGAGCAGTCGACAGTCTTCGGCTACAGGTGAAGCATAGAAAGCCGAGTGGAAGGCTTGGAGTAGCCAAGGAAACGACTGCTATGTGTTCGGGAGTAGCTCGCTGCCAGTGAAAGAAATGCGACTATATTATTCTTGTAAAGTTAAATCGTCATGTTCAACCCCAGAGCAGGTGTTTAGCCGTTTTAATAGCGGACAAAACGCCCTAGTAAACAAATACAGCTGCGTTATTTCATATAGCTTAATTGGTAATCAAATCAAATAGATTTTGGCCCTTCTTATCACCCAATAATTTGGATAGTAGCCCCCGAATAAGCTGCTCACATTCGTTAGAAAATGTAAACGTATCGATAATAGAATAAAGCGTCTTACCGTGTCCCAGCAGTCAATATAGAAGACAGGCTAATATATTATCCGAGACGCTGAAACGAAGTAACGTTTCCTTTCAGAAAACATAAAAACGGAATGTTGCAGGAAATGGAAGGAAGGATTGTAACAATGTAGCTGGCTAATAATGGTGTGTGGGCTGCGTGTTCCACTACATGTAGTAGTGTCCTGGGCCACTAGGGGCAGCAGAGAACTACTGACTCATACAACTGTACATTTAGAGTAAATACACTCCTATACAATACTAATGGTGTGTGGGCTGCGTGTTCCACTACATGTAGTAGTGTCCTGGGCCACTAGGGGCAGCAGAGAACTACTGACTCATACAACTGTACATTTAGAGTAATTACACTCCTATACAATACTAATGGTGTGTGGGCTGTGTGTTCCACTACATGTAGTAGTGTCCTGGGCCACTAGGGGCAGCAGAGAACTACTGACTCATACAACTGTACATTTAGAGTAATTACACTCCTATACAATACTAATGGTGTGTGGGCTGTGTGTTCCACTACATGTAGTAGTGTCCTGGGCCACTAGGGGCAGCAGAGAACTACTGACTCATACAACTGTACATTTAGAGTAAATACACTCCTATACAATACTAATGGTGTGTGGGCTGTGTGTTCCACTACATGTAGTAGTGTCCTGGGCCACTAGGGGCAGCAGAGAACTACTGACTCATACAACTGTACATTTAGAGTAATTACACTCCTATACAATACTAATGGTGTGTGGGCTGTGTGTTCCACTACATGTAGTAGTGTCCTGGGCCACTAGGGGCAGCAGAGAACTACTGACTCATACAACTGTACATTTAGAGTAAATACACTCCTATACAATACTAATGGTGTGTGGGCTGCGTGTTCCACTACATGTAGTAGTGTCCTGGGCCACTAGGGGCGGCAGAGAACTACTGACTCATACAACTGTACATTTAGAGTAATTACACTCCTATACAATACTAATGGTGTGTGGGCTGCGTGTTCCACTACATGTAGTAGTGTCCTGGGCCACTAGGGGCAGCAGAGAACTACTGACTCATACAACTGTACATTTAGAGTAATTACACTCCTATACAATACTAATGGTGTGTGGGCTGTGTGTTCCACTACATGTAGTAGTGTCCTGGGCCACTAGGGGCAGCAGAGAACTACTGACTCATACAACTGTACATTTAGAGTAATTACACTCCTATACAATACTAATGGTGTGTGGGCTGCGTGTTCCACTACATGTAGTAGTGTCCTGGGCCACTAGGGGCGGCAGAGAACTACTGACTCATACAACTGTACATTTAGAGTAAATACACTCCTATACAATACTAATGGTGTGTGGGCTGCGTGTTCCACTACATGTAGTAGTGTCCTGGGCCACTAGGGGTGGCAGAGAACTACTGACTCATACAACTGTACATTTAGAGTAAATACACTCCTATACAATACTAATGGTGTGTGGGCTGCGTGTTCCACTACATGTAGTAGTGTCCTGGGCCACTAGGGGCGGCAGAGAACTACTGACTCATACAACTGTACATTTAGAGTAATTACACTCCTCTACAATACTAATGGTGTGTGGGCTGCGTGTTCCACTACATGTAGTAGTGTCCTGGGCCACTAGGGGCAGCAGAGAACTACTGACTCATACAACTGTACATTTAGAGTAATTACACTCCTATACAATACTAATGGTGTGTGGGCTGCGTGTTCCACTACATGTAGTAGTGTCCTGGGCCACTAGGGGCAGCAGAGAACTACTGACTCATACAACTGTACATTTAGAGTAAATACACTCCTATACAATACTAATGGTGTGTGGGCTGCGTGTTCCACTACATGTAGTAGTGTCCTGGGCCACTAGGGGCGGCAGAGAACTACTGACTCATACAACTGTACATTTAGAGTAATTACACTCCTATACAATACTAATGGTGTGTGGGCTGCATGTTCCACTACATGTAGTAGTGTCCTGGGCCACTAGGGGCAGCAGAGAACTACTGACTCATACAACTGTACATTTAGAGTAATTACACTCCTCTACAATACTAATGGTGTGTGGGCTGTGTGTTCCACTACATGTAGTAGTGTCCTGGGCCACTAGGGGCAGCAGAGAACTACTGACTCATACAACTGTACATTTAGAGTAATTACACTCCTATACAATACTAATAGTGTGTGGGCTGCGTGTTCCACTACATGTAGTAGTGTCCTGGGCCACTAGGGGCAGCAGAGAACTACTGACTCATACAACTGTACATTTAGAGTAAATACACTCCTATACAATACTAATGGTGTGTGGGCTGCGTGTTCCACTACATGTAGTAGTGTCCTGGGCCACTAGGGGCGGCAGAGAACTACTGACTCATACAACTGTACATTTAGAGTAATTACACTCCTATACAATACTAATGGTGTGTGGGCTGCGTGTTCCACTACATGTAGTAGTGTCCTGGGCCACTAGGGGCAGCAGAGAACTACTGACTCATACAACTGTACATTTAGAGTAAATACACTCCTATACAATACTAATGGTGTGTGGGCTGCGTGTTCCACTACATGTAGTAGTGTCCTGGGCCACTAGGGGCAGCAGAGAACTACTGACTCATACAACTGTACATTTAGAGTAATTACACTCCTATACAATACTAATGGTGTGTGGGCTGCGTGTTCCACTACATGTAGTAGTGTCCTGGGCCACTAGGGGCAGCAGAGAACTACTGACTCATACAACTGTACATTTAGAGTAAATACACTCCTATACAATACTAATGGTGTGTGGGCTGCGTGTTCCACTACATGTAGTAGTGTCCTGGGCCACTAGGGGCAGCAGAGAACTACTGACTCATACAACTGTACATTTAGAGTAATTACACTCCTATACAATACTAATGGTGTGTGGGCTGTGTGTTCCACTACATGTAGTAGTGTCCTGGGCCACTAGGGGCAGCAGAGAACTACTGACTCATACAACTGTACATTTAGAGTAATTACACTCCTATACAATACTAATGGTGTGTGGGCTGCGTGTTCCACTACATGTAGTAGTGTCCTGGGCCACTAGGGGCGGCAGAGAACTACTGACTCATACAACTGTACATTTAGAGTAAATACACTCCTATACAATACTAATGGTGTGTGGGCTGCGTGTTCCACTACATGTAGTAGTGTCCTGGGCCACTAGGGGCGGCAGAGAACTACTGACTCATACAACTGTACATTTAGAGTAAATACACTCCTATACAATACTAATGGTGTGTGGGCTGCGTGTTCCACTACATGTAGTAGTGTCCTGGGCCACTAGGGGCGGCAGAGAACTACTGACTCATACAACTGTACATTTAGAGTAATTACACTCCTATACAATACTAATGGTGTGTGGGCTGTGTGTTCCACTACATGTAGTAGTGTCCTGGGCCACTAGGGGCAGCAGAGAACTACTGACTCATACAACTGTACATTTAGAGTAATTACACTCCTATACAATACTAATGGTGTGTGGGCTGCGTGTTCCACTACATGTAGTAGTGTCCTGGGCCACTAGGGGCGGCAGAGAACTACTGACTCATACAACTGTACATTTAGAGTAAATACACTCCTATACAATACTAATGGGAGCCTCTGCTATAGATTCAGGTGCAAACAAGTTAAGAAGAATGGATCCAGAGATGAGCATTTACAAAAATGTACAGATATGAAAATAGTTGACAAAATATAGAGATAAATTCACTGTTTAAAAAAAAGTTATTTGGCCCAAATAGTGGGCATATTAACCTGACGCTGGTAAAAAAGTCAAACCTAGTAGGTTAATTGACAGATCAGCAATACAAACTCCCATAGTATAATCTGGTAGAGCTCTTTAACACCATCCCAACTCTAGTCTAGCCAGAGAGGCCAACATTTTCCCCCGACCTGAGGAATTGTTCTATGGAGGTCTCTAACCACATTTCCATCCACATTTTTTATGCAAGTAAAGTCGTACCGTGAACAACAACAACACCTGGAACGGAAACAGGACGTTTCGCTACAATTTGTTCTTTCCACATGATCTTTAAGTATCCGTAAAATTAAGTATGCAAGAAATCGTGGTGGAAACGCTTTTTATGAGCAAAATGTGATATAATAACCATGATATAGAAGTAAACTTGGAATCACGCGATGACATGGTCTGTGTTCCTCCCACTAGAACTGGCACCTTAAGAAAAGACCATAACCTGGCATGAGCCATTCATACCTTTTAAACAGGTCAATTATTTAATGAACAGTGATACACTTTAACTGAAATATTATTGCACACTTTCCATTACAATGGTTAATACCACACACGTTAATTAAATCAAAAGCATAATTCCCATAAACATGAGCATTTCTGATCAACTATAAATGCACCCCCGAAAAGAGAGAAACCAATCAACAAGAAGTGTGAAACCTGTGGAAAAAGCCTTCAATTGACTGGCATGCACTTACCTTCGAAACCAGTTTGACTTCAACAGCAGTGGTGAGTAGAGCCAGAGTGGAAGAGGCGAAGCCCAAAGTCTGTCCATGCAGATTAAACAGACTTGGATCTCACATCGACTCTCAGATAACCATTTTATTAACTATTTAGCAGTGTTATTGCTATGTAGTAGTCTTATGGGGGTAGAACCTGTCTCAACCTGTTGGTCCGCTAGCCATTGCTCCGGTACCGTTTGCAGGACAGTAGCAGAGAGAACAGTCTTGGGTGGCTGGTGTCTTTGAAAAAATTTCAGGCCTTCTTCTGACACCACATGGTATAGAAGCCCTGGATGGCAGGGAGCCCCAGTAAGGCTGTCCGCACCACCTGTAACGCTTTACGGTCGAGAGCGGTGCAGTTTCCATACCAGGCGGTGATGCAGCCAGTCGAAATGCTCTCAATGGTGCAGCTGTATTACACATCTTTTCAGCCCCCAGAGGGGGAAGAGGCAGTATCACGCCCTCATCACGACCGTGTGGTTGTGTGGGGACCATATCAAGTATTCAGTGATGTGGACTTTTTGGAGAAATGTTCTCTGGTCTAATGAAACAAAAATAGAACTGTTTGGCCATAATGACCATCATTATGTTTGGAGGAAAAAAGGGGGAAGCTTGCAAGCCGAAGAACACCATCCCAACCATGAAGCACGGCGGTGGCAGCATCATGTTGTGGGGGTGCTTTGCTGCAGGTGGGACTGGTGCACTTCACAAAATAGATGGCATCATGAGGGAAGAAAATTATGTGGATATATTGAAGCAACATCTCAGTCTGGAAGTTAAAGCTTGGTCATAAATGAGTCTTCCAAATGGACAATGACCCCAAGCATACTTCCAGAGTTAGGACAAAATAAGGACAACAAAGTCAAGGTATTGGAGTGGCCATCACAAAGCCCTGACCTCAATCCTATAGAACATTTGTGGGCAGAACTGAAGAAGTGTGTGCGAGCAAGGAGGCCTACAAACCTGACTCAGTTACACCAGCTCTGTCAGGAGGAATGGGCCAAAATTCAAGGGGAAGCTTGTGGAAGGCTACCTGAAACATTTGACCCAAGTTTAAGCAATTTTAAGGTAATGCTACCAAATACGTATTGAGTATGTAAACTTCTGACACACCGGGAACGCGATGAAAGAAATAAAAGCTGAAATGAATAATTATCTCTACTATCATTCTGACATTTCACATTCTTAAAATAAAGTGGTGATCCTAACTGACCTAAAACAGGGAATTTTTACTAGGATTAAATGTCAGGAATTGTGAAAAAACTGAGTTTAAATGTATTTGGCTAAGGTGTATGTAAACATCTGTCTTCAACTGTAAATTATGGTATGACCTGGAACACTGTCAGAAAGCAGCACTATATTATATGGTATGACCTGGAACACTGTCAGAAAGCAGCACTATATTATATGATATGACCTGGAACACTGTCAGAAAGCAACACTATATTAGATGATATGACCTGGAACACTGTCAGAAAGCAGCACTATATTATATGATATGACCTGGAACACTGTCAGAAAGCAGCACTATATTATATGATATGACCTGGAACACTGTCAGAAAGCAGCACTATATTTTATGACATGACCTGGAACACTGTCAGAAAGCAGCACTATATTATATGGTATGACCTGGAACACTGTCAGAAAGCAGCACTATATTATATGGTATGACCTGGAACACTGAGACATAAAGCAACACTATATATGATAAGACCTGGAACACTGTCAGAAAGCAGCACTATATTATATGATATGACCTGGAACACTGAGACATAAAGCAACACTATATATGATAAGACCTGGAACACTATCAGAAAGCAGCACTATATTATATGATATGACCTGGAACACTGTCAGAAAGCATTACTATATTATATGATATGACCTGGAACACTGTCAGAAAGCAGCACTATATTATATGATATGACCTGGAACACTGTCAGAAAGCAGCACTATATTATATGATATGACCTGGAACACTGTCAGAAAGCATTACTATATTATATGATATGACCTGGAACACTGTCAGAAAGCATTACTATATTATATGATATGACCTGGAACACTGTCAGAAAGCAGCACTATATTATATGATATGACCTAGAACACTGAGACATAAAGCAGCAATATATTATATGATATGACCTGGAACACTGTCAGAAAGCAGCACTATATTATATGATATGACTTGGAACACTGAGTCACCGTTCTGGTTGAAACACAGCAATGGAAAGATGTTGATATCTGTGACTGACAGACACCAGACAGACCAGACAGACATTGATCTCTGTGACTGACTGGTGCACCAGACAGACATTAATCTCTGTGGTGTTGCAGTAGTCTATGTATTTTCAGATTCGACCTACATATGTGTGTTGCATTGGCCATGTCCTGTGTGTGAGTTGGTGTTGTGGTAAACTAACTAGGTCTATGGCTGTGCAGCAGGGTAGGCTCTGTACTGGTTGTGGTATGGTTGGGGATGTTAGGGTTAGGGATGTTAGGGTTAGGGATGTTAGGCTGGGGATGTTAGGGTTAGGGATGTTAGGGTTAGGGATGTTAGGCTGGGGATGTTAGGGTTAGGGATGTTAGGCTGGGGATGTTAGGGTTAGGGATGTTAGGCTGGGGATGTTAGGGTTAGGGATGTTAGGGTTAGGGATGTTAGGCTGGGGATGTTAGGGTTAGGGATGTTAGGCTGGGGAGGCTGGGGATGTTAGGGTTAGGGATGTTGGCTGGGGAGGTTGGGGATGTTAGGTTGGGGATGTTAGGGTTAGGGATGTTAGGCTGGGGAGGTTGGGGATGTTAGGGTTAGGGATGTTAGGCTGGGGAGGTTGGGGATGTTAGGGTTAGGGATGTTAGGCTGGGGAGGTTGGGGATGTTAGGGTTAGGGATGTTAGGCTTCCTACTGTGTACATTTGCAGTGGTAGGTTACTGTGTGCAGTTCGGTGTTGTGGTTTCAATACAATAACAATTCTGCCATCTGGTGGTGTTGGATTAAACTGCCTTCAATGAAAACATCCCCAGTGCTTTTGAGAGCTTAGTGTTACGACTGGATATTGATACCAGGCAGCTGAGGGGAGGACGGCTCATAATAATGTCTGGAACAGAGCGAAGTCCGCTCTAGTCACTCTTGTCACAGTGATGCAGGGTTTCTCTTTAACAACTACAATGGAAACCATGTGTTTTATGTGTTTGATGCCATTCCACCATTCCACTCCAGTCATTGCCACGAGCCCGTTCTCCCCAATTAAGGTGCTACCAAATTTTATGTCAATGCTAATATGGCAAAAAAATTGCTAGCTAGCTAACCAACAACAGTGACGATGTATTTGAGAGACAAAATTGTGCAAATGTATTTATGTTTAAATGAACATTGCAAACCTCATCTTTTTTTGCCCCATGGTTGCACATGCATCGTTTTTGTTGCTAAACAAACAATGGGGGAGAGAGGACAGAGGACAGAGGAGGGGGAGAGGGGGGAGAGGGGGGAGAGGAGGGGGAGAGAGGACAGAGGACAGAGGAGGGGGAGAGGGGGGAGAGGAGGGGGAGAGAGGACAGAGGAGGGGGGAGAGAAGACAGAGGAGGGGGAGAGAGGACAGAGGAGGGGGGAGAGGGGACAGAGGAGGGGGGAGAGGGGACAGAGGAGGGGGAGAGAGGACAGAGGAGGGGGAAGAGGGGACAGAGGAGGGGGAGAGAGGACAGAGGAGGGGGGAGAGGGGACAGAGGAGTGGGGAGAGGGGACAGGAGGGGAGAGGGGACAGAGGATGGGGAGAGGGGACAGAGGAGCGGAGAGGGGACAGAGGAGGGGGAGAGAGGACAGAGGAGGGGGGAGAGGGGACAGAGGAGGGGGGAGAGGGGACAGAGGAGGGGGAGAGGGGACAGAGGAGGGGGAGAGAGGACAGAGGAGGGGGGAGAGGGGACAGAGGAGGGGGAGAGAGGACAGAGGAGGGGGAAGAGGGGACAGAGGAGTGGGGAGAGGGGACAGGAGGGGAGAGGGGACAGAGGATGGGGAGAGGGGACAGAGGAGGGGGAGAGGGGACAGAGGAGGGGGAGAGAGGACAGAGGAGGGGGGAGAGGGGACAGAGGAGGGGGGAGAGGGGACAGAGGAGGGGGAGAGGGGACAGAGGATGGGGAGAGGGGACAGAGGAGGGGGGAGAGGGGACAGAGGAGGGGGGAGAGGGGACAGAGGAGTGGGGAGAGGGGACAGGAGGGGAGAGGGGACAGAGGATGGGGAGAGGGGACAGAGGAGGGGGAGAGGGGACAGAGGAGGGGGAGAGAGGACAGAGGAGGGGGGAGAGGGGACAGAGGAGGGGGGAGAGGGGACAGAGGAGGGGGAGAGGGGACAGAGGAGTGGGGAGAGGGGACAGGAGGGGAGAGGGGACAGAGGAGGGGAGAGGGGACAGAGGAGGGGGAGAGGGGACAGAGGGGGGGGAGAGGACAGACTGGGGAGAGGGGACAGAGGAGGGGACAATATTATAACAATGTATATTATAACAACAAGTATTATAACAACAAGTATTATAACATTATATATTATAACAACAAGTATTATAACAATGTCAATTATAACATTATATATTATAACAACAAGTATTATAACAATATATATTATAACAACAAGTATTATAACAATATATATTATAACAATAAGTATTATAACAATACATATTATAACAACAAGTATTATAACAGTATACATTATAACAACAGGTATTATAACAATATATATTATAACAACAGGTATTATAACAATATATTTTAGCAATATATATTATAACAACTGGTATTATAACAATATATAACAGTATATATTATAACAATATGTATTATAACAATATATATTATAACAACAGGTATTATAACAATATATTATAACAACAGGTATTATAACAATATATATTATAACAACAGGTATTATAACAATATATATTATAACAATATATAACAGTATATATTATAACAATATGTATTATAACAATATATATTTTAACAACAGGTATTATAACAATATATATTTTAACAATATATAACAGTATATATTATAACAATATGTATTATAACAATATATATTTTAACAACAGGTATTATAACAATATATATTATAACAATATATAACAGTATATATTATAACAATATGTATTATAACAATATATATTTTAACAACAGGTATTATAACAACACACAGCAAGATATCCAGTGTTAAATCAACACTGAAAGAGTGGGACCATATACACACTGGAAGCAGTGTTAAATTAACACTGAAAGAGTGGGACCATATACACACTGGAAGCAGTGTTAAATCAACACTGAAAGAGTGGGACCATATACACACTGGAAGCAGTGTTATATTAACACTGAAAGAGTGGGACCATATACACACTGGAAGCAGTGTTAAATTAACACTGAAAGAGTGGGACCATATACACACTGGAAGCAGTGTTAAATCAACACTGAAAGAGTGGGACCATATACACACTGGAAGCAGTGTTAAATCAACACTGAAAGAGTGGGACCATATACACACTGGCAGCAGTGTTAAATTAACACTGAAAGAGTGGGACCATATACACACTGGAAGCAGTGTTAAATCAACACTGAAAGAGTGGGACCATATACACACTGGAAGCAGTGTTAAATCAACACTGAAAGAGTGGGACCATATACACACTGGAAGCAGTGTTATATTAACACTGAAAGAGTGGGACCATATACACACTGGAAGCAGTGTTAAATTAACACTGAAAGAGTGGGACCATATACACACTGGAAGCAGTGTTAAATTAACACTGAAAGAGTGGGACCATATACACACTGGAAGCAGTGTTAAATCAACACTGAAAGAGTGGGACCATATACACACTGGAAGCAGTGTTAAATTAACACTGAAAGAGTGGGACCATATACACACTGGAAGCAGTGTTAAATTAACACTGAAAGAGTGGGACCATATACACACTGGAAGCAGTGTTAAATTAACACTGAAAGAGTGGGACCATATACACACTGGAAGCAGTGTTAAATCAACACTGAAAGAGTGGGACCATATACACACTGGAAGCAGTGTTAAATCAACACTGAAAGAGAGGGACCATATACACACTGGAAGCAGTGTTAAATTAACACTGAAAGAGTGGGACCATATACACACTGGAAGCAGTGTTATATTAACACACTGCTTGGTGTAAAACCTTATTTGAATATTTCCCAGAGCGCCTTGCCTTTTCGAGTGAATTGTAGAGTTACCACCCATTTTTTAAAATTGAACTTTATTTAACTAGGCAAGTCAGTGAAGAACAAATTCTTATGTAAAATGACGGCCGAGGAACAGTAGGTTAACTGCCTCGTCAGCTCAGGAATTCGATCTAGCAACCTTTCGGTTACTAGTCCAACGCTCTAACCACTAGGCTACCTGCTGGTTTCTAGTCCAACCCTCTAACCACTAGGCTACCTGCCGCCCCTCTCTTACCACTAGGCTCCCTGCTGTCCCTCTCTAACCACTAGGCTATCTGCCTCCCCTCTCTAACCACCAGGCTACCTGCCTCCCTCCTCTAACCACTAGGCTACCTGCCTCCCCCTCTAACCACTAGGCTACCTGCCTCCCCCCTCTAACCACTAGGCTACCTGCCTCCCCTCTCTAACCACTAGGCTACCTGCCTCCCCCTCTAACCACTAGGCTACCTGCCTCCCCCTCTAACCTCTAGGCTACCTGCCTCCCCACTCTAACGACTAGACTACCTGCCTCCCCCCTCTAACCTCTAGGCTACCTGCCTCCCCACTCTAACGACTAGACTACCTGCCTCCCCTCTCTAACCACTAGGCTACCTGCCTCCCCCTCTAACCACTAGGCTACCTGCCTCCCCCCCTCTAACCACTAGGCTACCTGCCTCCCCCCTCTAACCACTAGGCTACCTGCCTCCCCCTCTAACCACTAGGCTACCTGCCTCCCCCCCTCTAACCACTAGGCTACCTGCCTCCCCCCTCTAACCACTAGGCTACCTGCCTCCCCACTCTAACGACTAGACTACCTGCCGCCCCTCTCTAACCACTAGGCTACCTGCCTCCCCCTCTCTAACCACTAGACTACCTGCCTCCCCTCTCTAACCACTAGGCTACCTGCCTCCCCTCTCTAACCACTAGGCTACCTGCCGCCCCTCTCTAACCTCTAGGCTACCTGCCTCCCCTCTCTAACCACTAGACTACCTGCCTCCCCATGACTGTATTTGTTAGTGACAGAGACATATGTAGTAGATACATCCATCCAGTTTTTGTCCAGTGGACTTCAGCCAGTGAGATCCTAAGTGAATATGTTATCATAAATAAAAAATAAGAAAATATTTAACACAATAATGTATGTATTTATAAGGCCTAGTTTTGCCCTGATACAGGGACCTGAAATTCATTCAGATCACTTTGAACCAAAACCACACCCATCATTATCATATTTCCCAGCATGCTCTAGTGTAGGTTTATTTGAATTTTTTTATGTGTCGTTTGTGGTGTACATTGGTTTATCTTATGCTACACAAAGATAAATAACATATATTTTTCTATACTCATCCATTCAAGTTAGTTTGATTTGTTGCACCCGTTACAGGACTCGTTGTTCCAGTTTGAATGGTTATGTAGTCTCCTCACAAAATTCCTGACTTTGACTATCATTCTGATTTCAGGTTGCAGGTGAATTAAAATGCCATCAGTTGGATATTCTGACTCTAGGTAGATCCCGAGAATTGCACATCATTTTGAAAGCCTTTCCCAAGTTTTCAGGGTTACGGAATGTTACTGGAAATGTGCAACTCCACTTGCAGGATTGATGTTGCCTGTAAAGCACAACAGTCACGCCACTGTATTCCAGTTATACTCAGGATTGAAGGTAAATTAATTCAACAATCATGTCTCTGTCACTAACAAATGCAGTCATGGGTGGTAACTTTACAATTCACTCAAAAAGGAAAGGCACACTGGGAAATTATATTGAAGGCATGGCCTAGTGGTGACATGGCTTTCAGTTATTTATTTTTGGCCACCTGTGAATGTACCAGTTTAAGTTGTCTTTGTACCCCTTTAGGAACATATCTAAACCTTATTTTGTAATAGTGTAATACATTGGCTTGAAGCTCACAGTTTACATCAGGCCAGCAAGTCACGTTGTATTGGCTTGCAATATGATGCGTAATTCCTGTTGGAATCCAGCCAGAGTGAGGATATCTGACATTTGGAATTTCTTATCAGCCACAACCTCTGTCAGGGTTGGGAAAGCAGGGATGGGCAACTCCAGTCCTCAGGGGCCTGAAATGGTGTCACACTCTTGCCTCAGTTAACACACCTGACTCCAATTGTCAACTAATCATATTCTTCAGTTTAGAATGCAATTAGTTTAATCCACTATATTGGGGGGGGGGGGGGGCCCAAGGACTGGAGTTGCCCATCCCTGACCTAAAGCATCTAAACTGGAACAACCATGGGTTTATTTTAACATTTGAACAGTGAGAGACAGGAAAACAACAAAAAAATCCAGAAAAACGCAAGTCAAAAATGTTATAAATTGAATATAAATTGAAATAAGTATTTGACCCCTCTGCAAAACATGACTTAGTACTTGGTGGCAAAACCCTTGTTGGCCATCACAGAGGTCAGACGTTTCTTATAGTTGGCCACCAGGTTTGCACACATCTCAGGAGGGATTTTGTCCCACTCCTCTTTGCAGATCTTCTCCAAGTCATTAAGGTTTCGAGGCTGACGTTTGGCAACTCGAACCTTCAGCTCCCTCCAGAGTTTTCTATGGGATTAAGGTCTGGAGACTGGTTAGGCCACTCCAGGACCTTAATGTGCCATGTGTTTTGGGTCATTGTCATGCTGGAATACCCAGCCACGACCCATTTTCAATTCCCTGGCTGAGGGAAGGAGGTTCTCACCCAAGATTTGACGGTACATGGCCCCGTCGATCGTCCCTTTGATGCGGTGAAGTTGTCCTGTCCCCTTAGCAGAAAAACACCCCCAAAGCATAATGTTTCCACCTCCATGTTTGATGGTGGGGATGGTGTTCTTGGGGTCATAGGCAGCATTCCTCCAAACACGGCGAGTTGAGTTGATGCCAAAGAGCTCCATTTTGGTCTCATCTGATCACATCAATTTCACCCAGTTGTCCTCTGAATCATTCAGATGTTCATTGGCAAACTTCAGACGGCATGTATATGTGCTTTCTTGAGCAGGGGGACCTTGCGTGCGCTGCAGGATTTCAGTCCTTCACGGCGTAGTGTGTTACCAATTGTTTTCTTGGTGACTATGGTCCCAGCTGCCTTGAGATCATTGACAAGATCATCCCGTGTAGTTCTGGGCTGATTCCTCACTGTTCTCATGATCATAGCAACTCCACAAGGTGAGATCTTGCATGGGAGCCCCAGGCCGAGGGAGATTGACAGTTCTTTTGTGTTTCTTCCATTTGTGAATAATCGCACCAACTGTTGTCACCTTCTCACCAAGCTGCTTGGCGATGGTTTGTAGCCCATTCCAGCCTTGTGTAGGTCTACAATCTTGTCCCTGACATCCTTGGAGAGCTCTTTGGTCTTGGCCATGGTGGAGAGTTTGGAATCTGATTGATTGCTTCTGTGGACAGGTGTCTTTTATACAGGTAACAAACTGAGATTAGGGGCACTCCCTTTAAGAGTGTGCTCCTAATCTCAGTTTGTTACCCGTATAAAAGACACCTGGGAGCCAGAAATCTTTCTGATTGAGAGGGGGTCAAATACTTATTTCCCTCATTAAAATTAAAATCAATTTATAACATTTTTGACATGCGGTTTTCTGGATTTTTTTGTTGTTATCCTGTCTCTCACTGTTCAAATGTTCAAATAAACCTACCATTAAAATTATAGACTGATAATTTCTTTCAGTGGGCAAATGTACAAAATCAGCAGGGAATCAAATACTATTTTCCCCTCACTGTACGGTTGAAGTCGGAAGTTTACATACACCTAAACCAAATACATTTAAACTCTGTTTTTCACAATTCCTGACATTTAATCCTAGTCAAAATTCCCCGTTTTAGGTCAGTTAGGATCACCACTTTATTTTAAGAATGTGAAATGTCATAATAATAGCAGAGAGAATGATTTATTTCAGCTTTTATTTCTTTCATCACATTTCCAGTGAGTCAGAAGTTTACATACACTCAATTAGTATTTGGTAGCATTGCTTTTAAATTGTTAAACTTGGGTCAAACGTTTCGGGTAGCCTTCCACAAGCTTCCCACAATAAGTTGGGTGAATTTTGGCCCATTCCTCCTGACAGAGCTGGTGTAACTGTATCAGGTTTGTAGGCCTCCTTACTCGCACATGCTTTTTCAGTTCTGCCCACACATTTTCTATAGGATTGAGGTCAGGGCTTTGTGATGGCCACTCCAATACCTTGACTTTGTTGTCCTTAATAAGCCATTTTTCCCCAACTTTGGAAGTATGCTTTGGGTCCTTGTCCATTTGGAAGACCCATTTGCAATCAAGCTTTAACTTCCAGACTGATGTCTTGAGATGTTGCTTCAATATATCCACATCATTTTCTCCTTATGATGCCATCTATTTTGTGAAGTGCACCAGTCCCTCCTGCAGCAAAGCACCCCCACAACATGATGCTGCCACCCCCGTGCTTCACGGTTGGGATGGTGTTCTTCAGCTTGCAAGCGTCCCCCTTTTTCCTCCAAACATAATGATGGTCATTATGGCCAAACAGTTCTATTTTTGTTTCATCAGCCCAGAGGACATTTCTCCAAAAAGTACGATCTTTGTCCCCATGTGCAGTTGCAAACCGTAGTCTGGCTTTTTTATGGTGGTTTTGGAGCAATGGCTTCTTCCTTGCTGAGCGACCTTTCAGGTTATGTCGATATAGGACTCGTTTTACTGTGGATATAGATACTTTTGTACCTGTTTCCTCCAGCATCTTCACAAGGTCCTTTGCTGTTGTTCTGGGATTGATTTGCACTTTTTGCACCAAAGTATGTTCATCTCTAGGAGACAGAATGCGTCTCCTTCCTGAGTGGTATGACTGCTGCGTGGTCCCATGGTGTTTATACTTGCGTACTATTGTTTGTAAAGATGAACGTGGAACCTTCAGGCGTTTGGAAATTGCTCCCTGTCACGTTCGTTGAGGAGACCTATGCGCAGCGTGATATGAATACATCTTTTATCTATTAATGAAGACGAACACTAATCAAACTATACAATAACAACAAAACGACCGTGAAGCTAAATACTGTGCTGACACAGGCAACTAACACATAGACAATAACCCACGAAATACCCAAAGAAGATGGCTGCCTAAATCTGTCAGGTGCGTGAATGAGGACCCAAAAGCGAATTAACAAAACAGAGTTTCTTTAATGACGAAACACATGTAGGCTCAGATGGACAGGCAGATTCCGACAGGACAGGACAAGGTTAGATGAACAGGCAGATTCCGACAGGACAGGACAAGGTTGCAGCAAACACGACGATAGTCTGGTTCAGGCATGAGAAACACAAACGAGAATCCGACAAAGACAGAAGCAGGAACAGAGAGAGATATAGAGACCTAATCAGAGGGAAAAAGGGAACAGGTGGGAAAAGGGGTGAACGAGGTAGTTAGAGGAGACAAGGAACAGCTGGGGAAAGGAGGGTAAGAAAAGGTAACCTAATACGACCAGCAGAGGGAGACAGGGTGAAGAGAAAGAACAGGAACAAGACACAACATGACAATACATGACAAAATATGGTTCCCAATCAGACACAACGATTAACACCTGCCTCTAATTGAGAACCAATCTAGGCAACCATAGACATATATAAACACCTAGATAGTATACACCCCCATGAACATACAAACCCCCTAGACAGTACTAAAACACATACATCACCCATGTCACACCCTGACCTAACCAAAACAATAAAGAAAACAAATAATAATCAGGTCAGGGCGTGACACTCCCAAGGATGAACCAGACTTGTGGAGGTCTACAATTTTTTTCTGAGGTTTTGGCTGATTTCTTTTGATTTTCTCATGATGTCAAGCAAAGAGGCACTGAGTTTGAAGGTATGCCTTGAAATACATCCACAGGTACACCTCCAATTGACTCAAATGATTTCATTTAGCCTATCAGAAGCTTCTAAAGCCATTACATCATTTTCTGGAATTTTTCCAGCTATTTTAAGGCGCAGTCAACTTAGTGTATGTAAACTTCTTACCCACTCTATTGTGATACAGTGAATTATATGTGAAATAATCTGTCTGTAAACAATTTTTGGAAAAATGACTTGTGTCATGCACAAAGTAGATTTCCTAACCAACTTGCCAAAACTATAGTTTGTTAACAAGAAATGTGTGGTGTGGTTGAAAACGAGTTTTAATGACTCCAACCTGAGTGTACGTAAACTTCTGACTTCAGCTGTAAAACAATGTGAGGACACAACATCAATAGACAATTTGTTTTGGTATTGCCCTCAGGTAGCCAGTTTCTGGTCTCAGGTTCAGCAGAGATAGGTGGGATGGGCTGAGGGAAGCTGAGGGTTGGAATGTGCAATTGGAGACAAGTGGGAGTGGAGTTTCTGGGCAGGGGATAGAATGACGGTCAAAGATGAAAGTCAAACATAAAGTCAAAATAAAACAAAACAAAAAGTATGTTTAAATGACACTGAGGGGGTCTTGGGGGGGGGTGGGGGCTGGAATGTAATTGTATTTTATTATGATTTTATTTTTCTCAGGGGGGGGGGGGTCTTGGAGGGCCTGGCGGTTGGGTGCTTGGGCCGATGGCTGATAGTTCGCTGGTTCGGGTTCCCGTTGTTGACCTTGTGGGAGATCTGTCGACATGCCCTTGAGCAGGGCGTTGACTGTGGTTGCTTCTGGGTAGGAGTCTGTTAGATGACTGAATGTAATGTAATTGTTGAGCGGCTTCACTGCAAGTAGATTGTATGTTTTAATATTCAATTATAAAAAATTATAAAACAAATCATCATGGTCCAAACACACCAGGACAGAAGAACCAAAACACCTATTACCCCTCAGGTAGCACCATCGAGAGCATCCTGACTGGTTGCATCGATGCTTGCTATGGCAACTGCTCAGCATCCGACTGCAAGGCACTACAGAGGGTAGTGCGTACGGCCCAGTACGTCACTGGGGCCAAGTTTCTTGCCATCCAGGACCTCTATACCAGGCGGTGTCCAAAGACTCCAGCCACCCGAGTCATAAACTGTTCTCTCTACTACCGCACAGCAAGCGGTACCCGGAGCGGCAGGTCTAGATCCAAAAGGCTCCGTTAACAGCTTCTACCCATAAGCAATAAGACTTCTAAACAGTTACCCAA